>NW_026871436.1:0-163444 GCF_028564815.1 Eubalaena glacialis
TATTACAGAATGTTGAGTAGACCTCCCTTGGTATTTGGTAGGTGTTTTGTCATGATATATTTTATATGTATTGGTGATTATATAATTCATATAGTTTATATGTTATATGTTTATATACATTTAACATACATTAGTATATGTATGCTACCCCCATAATCCTAATTTATCCATCCTCCCACCTTTCATTTTGGTTAACCATTAGTTTGTTTTATCAGTCTGTGAGTGTGTTTTTCTGTGGAAATATGTTCATTGGGAGCAATCTTAGGATGGATAACACGTATAAATGATATCATAGGATATTTGTCATTCCTTTTTGACTTACTTAACGTACTATGATTATTTCTAGGCTCATGTGTAGTCCTGAAAACGGCATTGTTCATTTTTTTCCCGAGGCTACTATTCCATTCGGTACGTACACCACTTCTTCTTTGTCCATTTGTCTGTTGATGGACATTTTGTTTGCTTGCATGGCTTGGCTATTGTAAATATTGCTGCAGTGCATGTTTGCCTGTCTGTGCCTTTCCCATTCTGGTCTTCTTAGGGTATAGGCCCATTAGGGGATCGGCCGCATGATATGGTAGCTCAATTTTTACCTTTTAAACGCAGCTCCGTTCTGTTCTCATGATTAGCTGTTACCAGTTTACATCCAACCAACAGCATAGTGGGTATGCATTTCTCCCCCAACCCGTCAGCATGCATGGTTTGTAGACTTTTTACGGATGGCATTTTGAATATTGGGTGGTGAAATCTTTTTGTAGTTTGGATTTGCATCCAACCAATAATTCCTGATATTGAGCTTTTATCCATGTTCTTCTTTTTTTAAAACAACCGAGTGAGTAACACTTACCTCTTCAAATTGTTTTCTTGAAAAATTTTCCGTGTTGTGAACTTTCTTGGCCATTACCTACCCCAGGACATTTTTTGAGGACACGTGTCATTTACGGCCCTACAATTACTGTGAATCTCAAGTGACCCTTAGCCCTGTGTTTAAAGCTGCTGTTGTGGGAAACGGCCACAAGGCGGCAGCATTTCTCCATTCCCAAGTCTGGTTACTAGGGCAGCAGAGCCTTCCTGAAAGTTGTGTTCCTAGGTTGTAAATTAGAATGGGATGTGCCAGGGAAAACCCCAATAACTTTATGTCTCATTAATTGTTGTTCGTGGTTTTAATTTTTTAAATTGGGGTAATGAGCAGAATAGTGTTTGTTCTGGGTGTGCACAATCAGGTTCAATTGAACATTATATATATCTACTCATGTACAGATCCTCTTCCCATGTAAATTACTATTATTTTTTTAAATAAATTTATTTTATTTATTTATTTATTTTTGGCTGAGTTGGATCTTCGTTGCTGCATGTGGGCTTTCTCCAGTTGCGGTGAGCGGGGGCTACTCTCCGTTGCGGTGCACCGGCTTCTCACTGCAGTGGCTTCTCTTGTTGCGGAGCACGGGCTCTAGGCGTGTGGGCTTCAGTAGTTGTGGTGCATGGGCTCAGTAGTTATGGCTCATGGGCTCCAGAGCGTAGGCTCATTAGTTGTGGTGCACGGGCTTAGTTGCTCTGCTGCATGTGGGACCTTCCCGAACCAGGGATCAAACCTGTGTCCCCTGCATTGGCAGGTGGATTCTTAACCATGGTGCCACCAGGCAAGCCCCCGTGTAAATTATTACAGCGCGTTCAGTAGACCTCCCTTGGTATATGGTCGGTCTTTTTGATACGTGTGTTTAATATGTATTTGTATACGTACGGTAACCCTAATCTTAATGTGTCCATTCCTCCCACCTTTCCTTTTAGATAACCATAGTTTGTTTTCTAAGTCTGTGAGAGTCTTTCTCTGTGGAAATATGTTCATACGTGTCAGTTGTTAGGTAACAGCTAGGAGTGATATCACAGGTTATTTGTCGGCTGCTTTCCGACTTACCTCATGTTCTGTGATTATCTCTAGGCTCATCTATGGTGCTGCAAAGAGCAGTGTTTCATCCTTTTCCATGGCGAATATTGCATTGTGTACATGGACCACTTCTTCTTTGTGAATTCATCTGTGGATGGACATTTTGGTTACTTCCAAGTCTTGGCAATGCTAAATATTGATGCAGTGCAGGATTGCCAGCCTGTGTCTTTTGGATTCTGGTCTTCTCAGGGATTAGGCCCAGCAGTGGGCCTACTAGATCATATGGTGGTTCAAATTTTTCCCTTTCAACGCACCTCCATTCTGTTCTCACTACTGGCTGTTACCAGTTTACATGCCACCAGCAACTAGAGGGTACACAGTTCTCTAAAACCCCTTCAGAATTTATTGTTTGTAGACTTTTTACTGATGGCATTTTGAGTGTTGGGTGGTGATACCTTCTTGTAGGTTGGATTTGCATGCGTCTAATAATTCCTGATATTGAGCTTTCATCTACGTTTTTTTTTTAAGTAAAACAGAGAAACTCACCTCTTCAAATTGTTTCCTTGAAAAATTTGCCATGTTCCCTGAATTCCTGTGGCCATTACCTGCACCAGGACATTTTTTGAGGGCAGGTGTCCTTTACAGCCCTGTAGTAATTGTGAATATCACATGACCATTAGTTCTGCATTTAAAGCTGCTGTTGCAGGAAACGGCCACAAGGGGGCAGCATTTCTATATTCCCAACTCTGGTTACTAGGGCAACACAGCCTTCCTGGAAGTCCTGTTTGTAGGTTGTAAAGTAGAGTGGAATGTGCCAGGACAAACCCCCAGAAACTATGTCTACTTATTTGTTGTTGATATTCTCAGTTTAATTTTCATTTTTCTCAGAGCAAATTTGATTGCAATGTTGTGTTTGTTCTAGGTGTACAGAATGTCTTTCATTGATTCATATATCTTTTCATGTTTGGATCCTGTTCCGTAGAGATTATTACAGAATGTTGTGTAGACCTCTCTTGGTATTCGGTATGTCTGATGATTATATATTTTATAAGTATTAGCATATGTCTGTTAAACCCAATATCCTCCGTTATACATTCCTCACACCTTTCCGTTTGGTTAAGCACAAGCTTGTTTTCTGAACACGTGAGTGTCCCTCTCTGTGGAAATAGGTTCATTCCTATCAATTTTTAGATAAGACCTATACGTGATATCATAGGATATGTGTCTCTCGCTTTCTGACTTACTTCAAGGTGCGTGATTGTCTGTAGCCTCGTCTATGGTGCTGCAAACGGCATTGTTTCATTCTTTTCTGTGTCTAATATTGCATTGTGTACATGGACCACTTTTTCGTCCATTCATCTGATGGTGGACATTTTTGTTGCTTCCATGTCTTGGCTATTGTAAATACTGCTGCAATACACGATGTTCCATCCTGTGTCTTTTTGATTCTGGCTTTCACAGGTGACAGGCCCAATAGTGGGCCTTCCGGATCATATGGGGACTCAATTTTTACCTTTCAACGCACTGCCATTCTGTTCCTATTATTGGCGGTTACCAGTTTACATCCCACTTAGACCGAGAGGTTACGCTATTCTCCACAACTTCTTCAACATCTATTGTTTGTTGACGTTTTGCTGATGGTCATTCTGACTGGTGTGAGGTGATACGTTTGTGTAGATTGGATTTGCATGCGTCTAATAATTCCTGATGTTTTGCGTGGATCAATGTCCTTTTCATTTTTTTTTTAAGATTCAGCTAAACTTACAACTTCAAATTTCCTTCTTGAAAAATTTGCCGCGTTTGGATTTTTTTGGCCATTCCCTACCCCAGGACAGTTTTTGAGGGCATGAGTCATTTACAGCCCTGCAGTCCTTGTGAATATTAGTGACCATTAGCAGTGGATTTAAAGCTGCTGTTTGAGGAAACGGCCTTAAGGTGGCAGCATTTCTACGTTGGCAACTCTGCTTGCTAGGGAAACAGAACCTTGCTGCAAGTTGTGCTTTTAGGTTGCAGATTAGAGTGGAATGTGTCAGGACAAACCCCCATAAGTTTTAGCCTCCTTAATTCTTGTTTGTGTCTTTAAGTTTTCATTTTTATCAGAGCAAATTGGATTTTAAAATGTCTTTTGTTCTAGCTGCACAGAATCTTGTTCATGTACACATATACATATATCTATTGATCGTTGTGTCCTTTTCCATGTAGGTTATTGTAGAGTGTTGAATAGACCACTCTTGGTATTCCATAGGTCTTTGGGGATGATATATTTTATATGTATTAGTATATGTTTGTTAACCCCAATATCCTAATTTGTCCATTCCTCACACCTTTTCTTTGGCTTAACCATAAGTTTGTCTTCTCCATCTGAGATCGTCTTTCCCTATGGAAATATGTTCATTTTTATGAATTTTCAGATAACATAAGTGATATCGTAGAACATTTGTCTTTCGCAATCTGACTTACTTCACGTTGTGTGATTATCTCTAGGCTCATCCGTGGTGCTGCATATGCCATTCTTTTATTTTTTTTCGTGGCTAATATTCCATTCTGTACATATACCACTTCTTCTTTGTCCATTCATCTGTTTATGGAGCTTTTTTTTGCTTCCATGTCTTGGCTCTTTCAATATTGCTGCAGTGCACATTTGCCTGCCTCTGTCTTTCCGATTCTGGTGGTCTTAGGTTATAGGCCCAGAAGGTGCCCTGCCGCATCATACGGTAGCTCAATTTTTACCTTTTAAAGCAGCTGCATTCAGTTTTCATTAGTGCTGTTAGCACTTTACACCCCATCAGCAGCTAGAAGGTACACAGTTCCCTAAAACCTCTTCAGCATTTATAGTTTGTAGACTTTTTGCTGATGGTCATTTGACTGGTGTGAGCTGAAACCTTTGTGGACGTGGGATTTGCATGCAGCTAATAATTCCTTATACTGAGCTATAGGCATGTCTTTTTTTTTCTTTTCCTTTTTTTTTAAAGAGTGAGTACAACTTCCCTCTCATATTGACTTCTTGAAAACTTTGTCATGTGTTGAAATTTCTTGCCTATTCCCTACCCCAGGACATTTTTCGAGGGCAGGTATCATTTACAGCCCCGCAGTCCTCGTGACTATTAAGCGACCATTAGCACTGTGTTTAAAGCTGCTGTTGTGGGAAACAGCCACAAGGCGGCAGCATTGTTACGTTCTCAACTCTTGTTACTAGGGCAACAGAGTCTTCCTGGACGTCGTGTTCCTCGGTTGTAAATTAGAGTGGAATGTGCTGGGACAAGCCCCCAGAAGTTTATGTCTCCTTACTTATGTTCGTTTTTTAAATTTAATTTATATTTCTTATCGGAGGAAATTTGATTAGAGTGTTGTGATTGTCTGGCTGTACAGAATCTGGTCAATGATTCATACATATGTCTGTTCATCTTCGGATCCTGTTACCATGTATGTTATTACAGAATGTTGAGTAGACCTCCCTTGGTATTTGGTAGGTGTTTTGTCATGATATATTTTATATGTATTGGTGATTATATAATTCATATAGTTTATATGTTATATGTTTATATACATTTAACATACATTAGTATATGTATGCTACCCCCATAATCCTAATTTATCCATCCTCCCACCTTTCATTTTGGTTAACCATTAGTTTGTTTTATCAGTCTGTGAGTGTGTTTTTCTGTGGAAATATGTTCATTGGGAGCAATCTTAGGATGGATAACACGTATAAATGATATCATAGGATATTTGTCATTCCTTTTTGACTTACTTAACGTACTATGATTATTTCTAGGCTCATGTGTAGTCCTGAAAACGGCATTGTTCATTTTTTTCCCGAGGCTACTATTCCATTCGGTACGTACACCACTTCTTCTTTGTCCATTTGTCTGTTGATGGACATTTTGTTTGCTTGCATGGCTTGGCTATTGTAAATATTGCTGCAGTGCATGTTTGCCTGTCTGTGCCTTTCCCATTCTGGTCTTCTTAGGGTATAGGCCCATTAGGGGATCGGCCGCATGATATGGTAGCTCAATTTTTACCTTTTAAACGCAGCTCCGTTCTGTTCTCATGATTAGCTGTTACCAGTTTACATCCAACCAACAGCATAGTGGGTATGCATTTCTCCCCCAACCCGTCAGCATGCATGGTTTGTAGACTTTTTACGGATGGCATTTTGAATATTGGGTGGTGAAATCTTTTTGTAGTTTGGATTTGCATCCAACCAATAATTCCTGATATTGAGCTTTTATCCATGTTCTTCTTTTTTTAGAACAACCGAGTGAGTAACACTTACCTCTTCAAATTGTTTTCTTGAAAAATTTTCCGTGTTGTGAACTTTCTTGGCCATTACCTACCCCAGGACATTTTTTGAGGACACGTGTCATTTACGGCCCTACAATTACTGTGAATCTCAAGTGACCCTTAGCCCTGTGTTTAAAGCTGCTGTTGTGGGAAACGGCCACAAGGCGGCAGCATTTCTCCATTCCCAAGTCTGGTTACTAGGGCAGCAGAGCCTTCCTGAAAGTTGTGTTCCTAGGTTGTAAATTAGAATGGGATGTGCCAGGGAAAACCCCAATAACTTTATGTCTCATTAATTGTTGTTCGTGGTTTTAATTTTTTAAATTGGGGTAATGAGCAGAATAGTGTTTGTTCTGGGTGTGCACAATCAGGTTCAATTGAACATTATATATATCTACTCATGTACAGATCCTCTTCCCATGTAAATTACTATTATTTTTTAAAATAAATTTATTTTATTTATTTATTTATTTTTGGCTGAGTTGGATCTTCGTTGCTGCATGTGGGCTTTCTCCAGTTGCGGTGAGCGGGGGCTACTCTCCGTTGCGGTGCACCGGCTTCTCACTGCAGTGGCTTCTCTTGTTGCGGAGCACGGGCTCTAGGCGTGTGGGCTTCAGTAGTTGTGGTGCATGGGCTCAGTAGTTATGGCTCATGGGCTCCAGAGCGTAGGCTCATTAGTTGTGGTGCACGGGCTTAGTTGCTCTGCTGCATGTGGGAGCTTCCCGAACCAGGGATCGAACCTGTGTCCCCTGCATTGGCAGGTGGATTCTTAACCACGGTGCCACCAGGCAAGCCCCCGTGTAAATTATTACAGCGCGTTCAGTAGACCTCCCTTGGTATATGGTCGGTCTTTTTGATACGTGTGTTTAATATGTATTTGTATACGTACGGTAACCCTAATCTTAATGTGTCCATTCCTCCCACCTTTCCTTTTAGATAACCATAGTTTGTTTTCTAAGTCTGTGAGAGTCTTTCTCTGTGGAAATATGTTCATACGTGTCAGTTGTTAGGTAACAGCTAGGAGTGATATCACAGGTTATTTGTCGGCTGCTTTCCGACTTACCTCATGTTCTGTGATTATCTCTAGGCTCATCTATGGTGCTGCAAAGAGCAGTGTTTCATCCTTTTCCATGGCGAATATTGCATTGTGTACATGGACCACTTCTTCTTTGTGCATTCATCTGTGGATGGACATTTTGGTTACTTCCAAGTCTTGGCAATGCTAAATATTGATGCAGTGCAGGATTGCCAGCCTGTGTCTTTTGGATTCTGGTCTTCTCAGGGATTAGGCCCAGCAGTGGGCCTACTAGATCATATGGTGGTTCAAATTTTTCCCTTTCAACGCACCTCCATTCTGTTCTCACTACTGGCTGTTACCAGTTTACATGCCACCAGCAACTAGAGGGTACACAGTTCTCTAAAACCCCTTCAGAATTTATTGTTTGTAGACTTTTTACTGATGGCATTTTGAGTGTTGGGTGGTGATACCTTCTTGTAGGTTGGATTTGCATGCGTCTAATAATTCCCGATATTGAGCTTTCATCTACGTTTTTTTTTTAAGTAAAACAGAGAAACTCACCTCTTCAAATTGTTTCCTTGAAAAATTTGCCATGTTCCCTGAATTCCTGTGGCCATTACCTGCACCAGGACATTTTTTGAGGGCAGGTGTCCTTTACAGCCCTGTAGTAATTGTGAATATCACATGACCATTAGTTCTGCATTTAAAGCTGCTGTTGCAGGAAACGGCCACAAGGGGGCAGCATTTCTATATTCCCAACTCTGGTTACTAGGGCAACACAGCCTTCCTGGAAGTCCTGTTTGTAGGTTGTAAAGTAGAGTGGAATGTGCCAGGACAAACCCCCAGAAACTATGTCTACTTATTTGTTGTTGATATTCTCAGTTTAATTTTCATTTTTCTCAGAGCAAATTTGATTGCAATGTTGTGTTTGTTCTAGGTGTACAGAATGTCTTTCATTGATTCATATATCTTTTCATGTTTGGATCCTGTTCCGTAGAGATTATTACAGAATGTTGTGTAGACCTCTCTTGGTATTCGGTATGTCTGATGATTATATATTTTATAAGTATTAGCATATGTCTGTTAAACCCAATATCCTCCGTTATACATTCCTCACACCTTTCCGTTTGGTTAAGCACAAGCTTGTTTTCTGAACACGTGAGTGTCCCTCTCTGTGGAAATAGGTTCATTCCTATCAATTTTTAGATAAGACCTATACGTGATATCATAGGATATGTGTCTCTCGCTTTCTGACTTACTTCAAGGTGTGTGATTGTCTGTAGCCTCGTCTATGGTGCTGCAAACGGCATTGTTTCATTCTTTTCTGTGTCTAATATTGCATTGTGTACATGGACCACTTTTTCGTCCATTCATCTGATGGTGGACATTTTTGTTGCTTCCATGTCTTGGCTATTGTAAATACTGCTGCAATACACGATGTTCCATCCTGTGTCTTTTTGATTCTGGCTTTCACAGGTGACAGGCCCAATAGTGGGCCTTCCGGATCATATGGGGACTCAATTTTTACCTTTCAACGCACTGCCATTCTGTTCCTATTATTGGCGGTTACCAGTTTACATCCCACTTAGACCGAGAGGTTACGCTATTCTCCACAACTTCTTCAACATCTATTGTTTGTTGACGTTTTGCTGATGGTCATTCTGACTGGTGTGAGGTGATACGTTTGTGTAGATTGGATTTGCATGCGTCTAATAATTCCTGATGTTTTGCGTGGATCAATGTCCTTTTCATTTTTTTTTTAAGATTCAGCTAAACTTACAACTTCAAATTTCCTTCTTGAAAAATTTGCCGCGTTTGGATTTTTTTGGCCATTCCCTACCCCAGGACAGTTTTTGAGGGGATGAGTCATTTACAGCCCTGCAGTCCTTGTGAATATTAGTGACCATTAGCAGTGGATTTAAAGCTGCTGTTTGAGGAAACGGCCTTAAGGTGGCAGCATTTCTACGTTGGCAACTCTGCTTGCTAGGGAAACAGAACCTTGCTGCAAGTTGTGCTTTTAGGTTGCAGATTAGAGTGGAATGTGTCAGGACAAACCCCCATAAGTTTTAGCCTCCTTAATTCTTGTTTGTGTCTTTAAGTTTTCATTTTTATCAGAGCAAATTGGATTTTAAAATGTCTTTTGTTCTAGCTGCACAGAATCTTGTTCATGTACACATATACATATATCTATTGATCGTTGTGTCCTTTTCCATGTAGGTTATTGTAGAGTGTTGAATAGACCACTCTTGGTATTCCATAGGTCTTTGGGGATGATATATTTTATATGTATTAGTATATGTTTGTTAACCCCAATATCCTAATTTGTCCATTCCTCACACCTTTTCTTTGGCTTAACCATAAGTTTGTCTTCTCCATCTGAGATCGTCTTTCCCTATGGAAATATGTTCATTTTTATGAATTTTCAGATAACATAAGTGATATCGTAGAACATTTGTCTTTCGCAATCTGACTTACTTCACGTTGTGTGATTATCTCTAGGCTCATCCGTGGTGCTGCATATGCCATTCTTTTATTTTTTTTCGTGGCTAATATTCCATTCTGTACATATACCACTTCTTCTTTGTCCATTCATCTGTTTATGGAGCTTTTTTTTGCTTCCATGTCTTGGCTCTTTCAATATTGCTGCAGTGCACATTTGCCTGCCTCTGTCTTTCCGATTCTGGTGGTCTTAGGTTATAGGCCCAGAAGGTGCCCTGCCGCATCATACGGTAGCTCAATTTTTACCTTTTAAAGCAGCTGCATTCAGTTTTCATTAGTGCTGTTAGCACTTTACACCCCATCAGCAGCTAGAAGGTACACAGTTCCCTAAAACCTCTTCAGCATTTATAGTTTGTAGACTTTTTGCTGATGGTCATTTGACTGGTGTGAGCTGAAACCTTTGTGGACGTGGGATTTGCATGCAGCTAATAATTCCTTATACTGAGCTATAGGCATGTCTTTTTTTTTCTTTTCCTTTTTTTTTAAAGAGTGAGTACAACTTCCCTCTCATATTGACTTCTTGAAAACTTTGTCATGTGTTGAAATTTCTTGCCTATTCCCTACCCCAGGACATTTTTCGAGGGCAGGTATCATTTACAGCCCCGCAGTCCTCGTGACTATTAAGCGACCATTAGCACTGTGTTTAAAGCTGCTGTTGTGGGAAACAGCCACAAGGCGGCAGCATTGTTACGTTCTCAACTCTTGTTACTAGGGCAACAGAGTCTTCCTGGACGTCGTGTTCCTCGGTTGTAAATTAGAGTGGAATGTGCTGGGACAAGCCCCCAGAAGTTTATGTCTCCTTACTTATGTTCGTTTTTTAAATTTAATTTATATTTCTTATCGGAGGAAATTTGATTAGAGTGTTGTGATTGTCTGGCTGTACAGAATCTGGTCAATGATTCATACATATGTCTGTTCATCTTCGGATCCTGTTACCATGTATGTTATTACAGAATGTTGAGTAGACCTCCCTTGGTATTTGGTAGGTGTTTTGTCATGATATATTTTATATGTATTGGTGATTATATAATTCATATAGTTTATATGTTATATGTTTATATACATTTAACATACATTAGTATATGTATGCTACCCCCATAATCCTAATTTATCCATCCTCCCACCTTTCATTTTGGTTAACCATTAGTTTGTTTTATCAGTCTGTGAGTGTGTTTTTCTGTGGAAATATGTTCATTGGGAGCAATCTTAGGATGGATAACACGTATAAATGATATCATAGGATATTTGTCATTCCTTTTTGACTTACTTAACGTACTATGATTATTTCTAGGCTCATGTGTAGTCCTGAAAACGGCATTGTTCATTTTTTTCCCGAGGCTACTATTCCATTCGGTACGTACACCACTTCTTCTTTGTCCATTTGTCTGTTGATGGACATTTTGTTTGCTTGCATGGCTTGGCTATTGTAAATATTGCTGCAGTGCATGTTTGCCTGTCTGTGCCTTTCCCATTCTGGTCTTCTTAGGGTATAGGCCCATTAGGGGATCGGCCGCATGATATGGTAGCTCAATTTTTACCTTTTAAACGCAGCTCCGTTCTGTTCTCATGATTAGCTGTTACCAGTTTACATCCAACCAACAGCATAGTGGGTATGCATTTCTCCCCCAACCCGTCAGCATGCATGGTTTGTAGACTTTTTACGGATGGCATTTTGAATATTGGGTGGTGAAATCTTTTTGTAGTTTGGATTTGCATCCAACCAATAATTCCTGATATTGAGCTTTTATCCATGTTCTTCTTTTTTTAGAACAACCGAGTGAGTAACACTTACCTCTTCAAATTGTTTTCTTGAAAAATTTTCCGTGTTGTGAACTTTCTTGGCCATTACCTACCCCAGGACATTTTTTGAGGACACGTGTCATTTACGGCCCTACAATTACTGTGAATCTCAAGTGACCCTTAGCCCTGTGTTTAAAGCTGCTGTTGTGGGAAACGGCCACAAGGCGGCAGCATTTCTCCATTCCCAAGTCTGGTTACTAGGGCAGCAGAGCCTTCCTGAAAGTTGTGTTCCTAGGTTGTAAATTAGAATGGGATGTGCCAGGGAAAACCCCAATAACTTTATGTCTCATTAATTGTTGTTCGTGGTTTTAATTTTTTAAATTGGGGTAATGAGCAGAATAGTGTTTGTTCTGGGTGTGCACAATCAGGTTCAATTGAACATTATATATATCTACTCATGTACAGATCCTCTTCCCATGTAAATTACTATTATTTTTTAAAATAAATTTATTTTATTTATTTATTTATTTTTGGCTGAGTTGGATCTTCGTTGCTGCATGTGGGCTTTCTCCAGTTGCGGTGAGCGGGGGCTACTCTCCGTTGCGGTGCACCGGCTTCTCACTGCAGTGGCTTCTCTTGTTGCGGAGCACGGGCTCTAGGCGTGTGGGCTTCAGTAGTTGTGGTGCATGGGCTCAGTAGTTATGGCTCATGGGCTCCAGAGCGTAGGCTCATTAGTTGTGGTGCACGGGCTTAGTTGCTCTGCTGCATGTGGGAGCTTCCCGAACCAGGGATCGAACCTGTGTCCCCTGCATTGGCAGGTGGATTCTTAACCACGGTGCCACCAGGCAAGCCCCCGTGTAAATTATTACAGCGCGTTCAGTAGACCTCCCTTGGTATATGGTCGGTCTTTTTGATACGTGTGTTTAATATGTATTTGTATACGTACGGTAACCCTAATCTTAATGTGTCCATTCCTCCCACCTTTCCTTTTAGATAACCATAGTTTGTTTTCTAAGTCTGTGAGAGTCTTTCTCTGTGGAAATATGTTCATACGTGTCAGTTGTTAGGTAACAGCTAGGAGTGATATCACAGGTTATTTGTCGGCTGCTTTCCGACTTACCTCATGTTCTGTGATTATCTCTAGGCTCATCTATGGTGCTGCAAAGAGCAGTGTTTCATCCTTTTCCATGGCGAATATTGCATTGTGTACATGGACCACTTCTTCTTTGTGCATTCATCTGTGGATGGACATTTTGGTTACTTCCAAGTCTTGGCAATGCTAAATATTGATGCAGTGCAGGATTGCCAGCCTGTGTCTTTTGGATTCTGGTCTTCTCAGGGATTAGGCCCAGCAGTGGGCCTACTAGATCATATGGTGGTTCAAATTTTTCCCTTTCAACGCACCTCCATTCTGTTCTCACTACTGGCTGTTACCAGTTTACATGCCACCAGCAACTAGAGGGTACACAGTTCTCTAAAACCCCTTCAGAATTTATTGTTTGTAGACTTTTTACTGATGGCATTTTGAGTGTTGGGTGGTGATACCTTCTTGTAGGTTGGATTTGCATGCGTCTAATAATTCCCGATATTGAGCTTTCATCTACGTTTTTTTTTTAAGTAAAACAGAGAAACTCACCTCTTCAAATTGTTTCCTTGAAAAATTTGCCATGTTCCCTGAATTCCTGTGGCCATTACCTGCACCAGGACATTTTTTGAGGGCAGGTGTCCTTTACAGCCCTGTAGTAATTGTGAATATCACATGACCATTAGTTCTGCATTTAAAGCTGCTGTTGCAGGAAACGGCCACAAGGGGGCAGCATTTCTATATTCCCAACTCTGGTTACTAGGGCAACACAGCCTTCCTGGAAGTCCTGTTTGTAGGTTGTAAAGTAGAGTGGAATGTGCCAGGACAAACCCCCAGAAACTATGTCTACTTATTTGTTGTTGATATTCTCAGTTTAATTTTCATTTTTCTCAGAGCAAATTTGATTGCAATGTTGTGTTTGTTCTAGGTGTACAGAATGTCTTTCATTGATTCATATATCTTTTCATGTTTGGATCCTGTTCCGTAGAGATTATTACAGAATGTTGTGTAGACCTCTCTTGGTATTCGGTATGTCTGATGATTATATATTTTATAAGTATTAGCATATGTCTGTTAAACCCAATATCCTCCGTTATACATTCCTCACACCTTTCCGTTTGGTTAAGCACAAGCTTGTTTTCTGAACACGTGAGTGTCCCTCTCTGTGGAAATAGGTTCATTCCTATCAATTTTTAGATAAGACCTATACGTGATATCATAGGATATGTGTCTCTCGCTTTCTGACTTACTTCAAGGTGTGTGATTGTCTGTAGCCTCGTCTATGGTGCTGCAAACGGCATTGTTTCATTCTTTTCTGTGTCTAATATTGCATTGTGTACATGGACCACTTTTTCGTCCATTCATCTGATGGTGGACATTTTTGTTGCTTCCATGTCTTGGCTATTGTAAATACTGCTGCAATACACGATGTTCCATCCTGTGTCTTTTTGATTCTGGCTTTCACAGGTGACAGGCCCAATAGTGGGCCTTCCGGATCATATGGGGACTCAATTTTTACCTTTCAACGCACTGCCATTCTGTTCCTATTATTGGCGGTTACCAGTTTACATCCCACTTAGACCGAGAGGTTACGCTATTCTCCACAACTTCTTCAACATCTATTGTTTGTTGACGTTTTGCTGATGGTCATTCTGACTGGTGTGAGGTGATACGTTTGTGTAGATTGGATTTGCATGCGTCTAATAATTCCTGATGTTTTGCGTGGATCAATGTCCTTTTCATTTTTTTTTTAAGATTCAGCTAAACTTACAACTTCAAATTTCCTTCTTGAAAAATTTGCCGCGTTTGGATTTTTTTGGCCATTCCCTACCCCAGGACAGTTTTTGAGGGGATGAGTCATTTACAGCCCTGCAGTCCTTGTGAATATTAGTGACCATTAGCAGTGGATTTAAAGCTGCTGTTTGAGGAAACGGCCTTAAGGTGGCAGCATTTCTACGTTGGCAACTCTGCTTGCTAGGGAAACAGAACCTTGCTGCAAGTTGTGCTTTTAGGTTGCAGATTAGAGTGGAATGTGTCAGGACAAACCCCCATAAGTTTTAGCCTCCTTAATTCTTGTTTGTGTCTTTAAGTTTTCATTTTTATCAGAGCAAATTGGATTTTAAAATGTCTTTTGTTCTAGCTGCACAGAATCTTGTTCATGTACACATATACATATATCTATTGATCGTTGTGTCCTTTTCCATGTAGGTTATTGTAGAGTGTTGAATAGACCACTCTTGGTATTCCATAGGTCTTTGGGGATGATATATTTTATATGTATTAGTATATGTTTGTTAACCCCAATATCCTAATTTGTCCATTCCTCACACCTTTTCTTTGGCTTAACCATAAGTTTGTCTTCTCCATCTGAGATCGTCTTTCCCTATGGAAATATGTTCATTTTTATGAATTTTCAGATAACATAAGTGATATCGTAGAACATTTGTCTTTCGCAATCTGACTTACTTCACGTTGTGTGATTATCTCTAGGCTCATCCGTGGTGCTGCATATGCCATTCTTTTATTTTTTTTCGTGGCTAATATTCCATTCTGTACATATACCACTTCTTCTTTGTCCATTCATCTGTTTATGGAGCTTTTTTTTGCTTCCATGTCTTGGCTCTTTCAATATTGCTGCAGTGCACATTTGCCTGCCTCTGTCTTTCCGATTCTGGTGGTCTTAGGTTATAGGCCCAGAAGGTGCCCTGCCGCATCATACGGTAGCTCAATTTTTACCTTTTAAAGCAGCTGCATTCAGTTTTCATTAGTGCTGTTAGCACTTTACACCCCATCAGCAGCTAGAAGGTACACAGTTCCCTAAAACCTCTTCAGCATTTATAGTTTGTAGACTTTTTGCTGATGGTCATTTGACTGGTGTGAGCTGAAACCTTTGTGGACGTGGGATTTGCATGCAGCTAATAATTCCTTATACTGAGCTTTAGGCATGTCTTTTTTTTTCTTTTCCTTTTTTTTTAAAGAGTGAGTACAACTTCCCTCTCATATTGACTTCTTGAAAACTTTGTCATGTGTTGAAATTTCTTGCCTATTCCCTACCCCAGGACATTTTTTGAGGGCAGGTATCATTTACAGCCCCGCAGTCCTCGTGACTATTAAGCGACCATTAGCACTGTGTTTAAAGCTGCTGTTGTGGGAAACAGCCACAAGGCGGCAGCATTATTACGTTCTCAACTCTTGTTACTAGGGCAACAGAGTCTTCCTGGACGTCGTGTTCCTCGGTTGTAAATTAGAGTGGAATGTGCTGGGACAAGCCCCCAGAAGTTTATGTCTCCTTACTTATGTTCGTTTTTTAAATTTAATTTATATTTCTTATCGGAGGAAATTTGATTAGAGTGTTGTGATTGTCTGGCTGTACAGAATCTGGTCAATGATTCATACATATGTCTGTTCATCTTCGGATCCGGTTAGCATGTATGTTATTACAGAATGTTGAGTAGACCTCCCTTGGTATTTGGTAGGTGTTTTGTCATGATATATTTTATATGTATTGGTGATTATATAATTCATATAGTTTATATGTTATATGTTTATATACATTTAACATACATTAGTATATGTATGCTACCCCCATAATCCTAATTTATCCATCCTCCCACCTTTCATTTTGGTTAACCATTAGTTTGTTTTATCAGTCTGTGAGTGTGTTTTTCTGTGGAAATATGTTCATTGGGAGCAATCTTAGGATGGATAACACGTATAAATGATATCATAGGATATTTGTCATTCCTTTTTGACTTACTTAACGTACTATGATTATTTCTAGGCTCATGTGTAGTCCTGAAAACGGCATTGTTCATTTTTTTCCCGAGGCTACTATTCCATTCGGTACGTACACCACTTCTTCTTTGTCCATTTGTCTGTTGATGGACATTTTGTTTGCTTGCATGGCTTGGCTATTGTAAATATTGCTGCAGTGCATGTTTGCCTGTCTGTGCCTTTCCCATTCTGGTCTTCTTAGGGTATAGGCCCATTAGGGGATCGGCCGCATGATATGGTAGCTCAATTTTTACCTTTTAAACGCAGCTCCGTTCTGTTCTCATGATTAGCTGTTACCAGTTTACATCCAACCAACAGCATAGTGGGTATGCATTTCTCCCCCAACCCGTCAGCATGCATGGTTTGTAGACTTTTTACGGATGGCATTTTGAATATTGGGTGGTGAAATCTTTTTGTAGTTTGGATTTGCATCCAACCAATAATTCCTGATATTGAGCTTTTATCCATGTTCTTCTTTTTTTAGAACAACCGAGTGAGTAACACTTACCTCTTCAAATTGTTTTCTTGAAAAATTTTCCGTGTTGTGAACTTTCTTGGCCATTACCTACCCCAGGACATTTTTTGAGGACACGTGTCATTTACGGCCCTACAATTACTGTGAATCTCAAGTGACCCTTAGCCCTGTGTTTAAAGCTGCTGTTGTGGGAAACGGCCACAAGGCGGCAGCATTTCTCCATTCCCAAGTCTGGTTACTAGGGCAGCAGAGCCTTCCTGAAAGTTGTGTTCCTAGGTTGTAAATTAGAATGGGATGTGCCAGGGAAAACCCCAATAACTTTATGTCTCATTAATTGTTGTTCGTGGTTTTAATTTTTTAAATTGGGGTAATGAGCAGAATAGTGTTTGTTCTGGGTGTGCACAATCAGGTTCAATTGAACATTATATATATCTACTCATGTACAGATCCTCTTCCCATGTAAATTACTATTATTTTTTAAAATAAATTTATTTTATTTATTTATTTATTTTTGGCTGAGTTGGATCTTCGTTGCTGCATGTGGGCTTTCTCCAGTTGCGGTGAGCGGGGGCTACTCTCCGTTGCGGTGCACCGGCTTCTCACTGCAGTGGCTTCTCTTGTTGCGGAGCACGGGCTCTAGGCGTGTGGGCTTCAGTAGTTGTGGTGCATGGGCTCAGTAGTTATGGCTCATGGGCTCCAGAGCGTAGGCTCATTAGTTGTGGTGCACGGGCTTAGTTGCTCTGCTGCATGTGGGACCTTCCCGAACCAGGGATCGAACCTGTGTCCCCTGCATTGGCAGGTGGATTCTTAACCACGGTGCCACCAGGCAAGCCCCCGTGTAAATTATTACAGCGCGTTCAGTAGACCTCCCTTGGTATATGGTCGGTCTTTTTGATACGTGTGTTTAATATGTATTTGTATACGTACGGTAACCCTAATCTTAATGTGTCCATTCCTCCCACCTTTCCTTTTAGATAACCATAGTTTGTTTTCTAAGTCTGTGAGAGTCTTTCTCTGTGGAAATATGTTCATACGTGTCAGTTGTTAGGTAACAGCTAGGAGTGATATCACAGGTTATTTGTCGGCTGCTTTCCGACTTACCTCATGTTCTGTGATTATCTCTAGGCTCATCTATGGTGCTGCAAAGAGCAGTGTTTCATCCTTTTCCATGGCGAATATTGCATTGTGTACATGGACCACTTCTTCTTTGTGCATTCATCTGTGGATGGACATTTTGGTTACTTCCAAGTCTTGGCAATGCTAAATATTGATGCAGTGCAGGATTGCCAGCCTGTGTCTTTTGGATTCTGGTCTTCTCAGGGATTAGGCCCAGCAGTGGGCCTACTAGATCATATGGTGGTTCAAATTTTTCCCTTTCAACGCACCTCCATTCTGTTCTCACTACTGGCTGTTACCAGTTTACATGCCACCAGCAACTAGAGGGTACACAGTTCTCTAAAACCCCCTCAGAATTTATTGTTTGTAGACTTTTTACTGATGGCATTTTGAGTGTTGGGTGGTGATACCTTCTTGTAGGTTGGATTTGCATGCGTCTAATAATTCCCGATATTGAGCTTTCATCTACGTTTTTTTTTTAAGTAAAACAGAGAAACTCACCTCTTCAAATTGTTTCCTTGAAAAATTTGCCATGTTCCCTGAATTCCTGTGGCCATTACCTGCACCAGGACATTTTTTGAGGGCAGGTGTCCTTTACAGCCCTGTAGTAATTGTGAATATCACATGACCATTAGTTCTGCATTTAAAGCTGCTGTTGCAGGAAACGGCCACAAGGGGGCAGCATTTCTATATTCCCAACTCTGGTTACTAGGGCAACACAGCCTTCCTGGAAGTCCTGTTTGTAGGTTGTAAAGTAGAGTGGAATGTGCCAGGACAAACCCCCAGAAACTATGTCTACTTATTTGTTGTTGATATTCTCAGTTTAATTTTCATTTTTCTCAGAGCAAATTTGATTGCAATGTTGTGTTTGTTCTAGGTGTACAGAATGTCTTTCATTGATTCATATATCTTTTCATGTTTGGATCCTGTTCCGTAGAGATTATTACAGAATGTTGTGTAGACCTCTCTTGGTATTCGGTATGTCTGATGATTATATATTTTATAAGTATTAGCATATGTCTGTTAAACCCAATATCCTCCGTTATACATTCCTCACACCTTTCCGTTTGGTTAAGCACAAGCTTGTTTTCTGAACACGTGAGTGTCCCTCTCTGTGGAAATAGGTTCATTCCTATCAATTTTTAGATAAGACATATACGTGATATCATAGGATATGTGTCTCTCGCTTTCTGACTTACTTCAAGGTGCGTGATTGTCTGTAGCCTCGTCTATGGTGCTGCAAACGGCATTGTTTCATTCTTTTCTGTGTCTAATATTGCATTGTGTACATGGACCACTTTTTCGTCCATTCATCTGATGATGGACATTTTTGTTGCTTCCATGTCTTGGCTATTGTAAATACTGCTGCAATACACGATGTTCCATCCTGTGTCTTTTTGATTCTGGCTTTCACAGGTGACAGGCCCAATAGTGGGCCTTCCGGATCATATGGGGACTCAATTTTTACCTTTCAATGCACTGCCATTCTGTTCCTATTATTGGCGGTTACCAGTTTACATCCCACTTAGACCGAGAGGTTACGCTATTCTCCACAACTTCTTCAACATCTATTGTTTGTTGACGTTTTGCTGATGGTCATTCTGACTGGTGTGAGGTGATACGTTTGTGTAGATTGGATTTGCATGCGTCTAATAATTCCTGATGTTTTGCGTGGATCAATGTCCTTTTCATTTTTTTTTTAAGATTCAGCTAAACTTACAACTTCAAATTTCCTTCTTGAAAAATTTGCCGCGTTTGGATTTTTTTGGCCATTCCCTACCCCAGGACAGTTTTTGAGGGCATGAGTCATTTACAGCCCTGCAGTCCTTGTGAATATTAGTGACCATTAGCAGTGGATTTAAAGCTGCTGTTTGAGGAAACGGCCTTAAGGTGGCAGCATTTCTACGTTGGCAACTCTGCTTGCTAGGGAAACAGAACCTTGCTGCAAGTTGTGCTTTTAGGTTGCAGATTAGAGTGGAATGTGTCAGGACAAACCCCCATAAGTTTTAGCCTCCTTAATTCTTGTTTGTGTCTTTAAGTTTTCATTTTTATCAGAGCAAATTGGATTTTAAAATGTCTTTTGTTCTAGCTGCACAGAATCTTGTTCATGTACACATATACATATATCTATTGATCGTTGTGTCCTTTTCCATGTAGGTTATTGTAGAGTGTTGAATAGACCACTCTTGGTATTCCATAGGTCTTTGGGGATGATATATTTTATATGTATTAGTATATGTTTGTTAACCCCAATATCCTAATTTGTCCATTCCTCACACCTTTTCTTTGGCTTAACCATAAGTTTGTCTTCTCCATCTGAGATCGTCTTTCCCTATGGAAATATGTTCATTTTTATGAATTTTCAGATAACATAAGTGATATCGTAGAACATTTGTCTTTCGCAATCTGACTTACTTCACGTTGTGTGATTATCTCTAGGCTCATCCGTGGTGCTGCATATGCCATTCTTTTATTTTTTTTCGTGGCTAATATTCCATTCTGTACATATACCACTTCTTCTTTGTCCATTCATCTGTTTATGGAGCTTTTTATTGCTTCCATGTCTTGGCTCTTTCAATATTGCTGCAGTGCACATTTGCCTGCCTCTGTCTTTCCGATTCTGGTGGTCTTAGGTTATAGGCCCAGAAGGTGCCCTGCCGCATCATATGGTAGCTCAATTTTTACCTTTTAAAGCAGCTGCATTCAGTTTTCATTAGTGCTGTTAGGACTTTACACCCCATCAGCAGCTAGAAGGTACACAGTTCCCTAAAACCTCTTCAGCATTTATAGTTTGTAGACTTTTTGCTGATGGTCATTTGACTGGTGTGAGCTGAAACCTTTGTGGACGTGGGATTTGCATGCAGCTAATAATTCCTTATACTGAGCTATAGGCATGTCTTTTTTTTTCTTTTCCTTTTTTTTTAAAGAGTGAGTACAACTTCCCTCTCATATTGACTTCTTGAAAACTTTGTCATGTGTTGAAATTTCTTGCCTATTCCCTACCCCAGGACATTTTTCGAGGGCAGGTATCATTTACAGCCCCGCAGTCCTCGTGACTATTAAGCGACCATTAGCACTGTGTTTAAAGCTGCTGTTGTGGGAAACAGCCACAAGGCGGCAGCATTGTTACGTTCTCAACTCTTGTTACTAGGGCAACAGAGTCTTCCTGGACGTCGTGTTCCTCGGTTGTAAATTAGAGTGGAATGTGCTGGGACAAGCCCCCAGAAGTTTATGTCTCCTTACTTATGTTCGTTTTTTAAATTTAATTTATATTTCTTATCGGAGGAAATTTGATTAGAGTGTTGTGATTGTCTGGCTGTACAGAATCTGGTCAATGATTCATACATATGTCTGTTCATCTTCGGATCCTGTTACCATGTATGTTATTACAGAATGTTGAGTAGACCTCCCTTGGTATTTGGTAGGTGTTTTGTCATGATATATTTTATATGTATTGGTGATTATATAATTCATATAGTTTATATGTTATATGTTTATATACATTTAACATACATTAGTATATGTATGCTACCCCCATAATCCTAATTTATCCATCCTCCCACCTTTCATTTTGGTTAACCATTAGTTTGTTTTATCAGTCTGTGAGTGTGTTTTTCTGTGGAAATATGTTCATTGGGAGCAATCTTAGGATGGATAACACGTATAAATGATATCATAGGATATTTGTCATTCCTTTTTGACTTACTTAACGTACTATGATTATTTCTAGGCTCATGTGTAGTCCTGAAAACGGCATTGTTCATTTTTTTCCCGAGGCTACTATTCCATTCGGTACGTACACCACTTCTTCTTTGTCCATTTGTCTGTTGATGGACATTTTGTTTGCTTGCATGGCTTGGCTATTGTAAATATTGCTGCAGTGCATGTTTGCCTGTCTGTGCCTTTCCCATTCTGGTCTTCTTAGGGTATAGGCCCATTAGGGGATCGGCCGCATGATATGGTAGCTCAATTTTTACCTTTTAAACGCAGCTCCGTTCTGTTCTCATGATTAGCTGTTACCAGTTTACATCCAACCAACAGCATAGTGGGTATGCATTTCTCCCCCAACCCGTCAGCATGCATGGTTTGTAGACTTTTTACGGATGGCATTTTGAATATTGGGTGGTGAAATCTTTTTGTAGTTTGGATTTGCATCCAACCAATAATTCCTGATATTGAGCTTTTATCCATGTTCTTCTTTTTTTAGAACAACCGAGTGAGTAACACTTACCTCTTCAAATTGTTTTCTTGAAAAATTTTCCGTGTTGTGAACTTTCTTGGCCATTACCTACCCCAGGACATTTTTTGAGGACACGTGTCATTTACGGCCCTACAATTACTGTGAATCTCAAGTGACCCTTAGCCCTGTGTTTAAAGCTGCTGTTGTGGGAAACGGCCACAAGGCGGCAGCATTTCTCCATTCCCAAGTCTGGTTACTAGGGCAGCAGAGCCTTCCTGAAAGTTGTGTTCCTAGGTTGTAAATTAGAATGGGATGTGCCAGGGAAAACCCCAATAACTTTATGTCTCATTAATTGTTGTTCGTGGTTTTAATTTTTTAAATTGGGGTAATGAGCAGAATAGTGTTTGTTCTGGGTGTGCACAATCAGGTTCAATTGAACATTATATATATCTACTCATGTACAGATCCTCTTCCCATGTAAATTACTATTATTTTTTTAAATAAATTTATTTTATTTATTTATTTATTTTTGGCTGAGTTGGATCTTCGTTGCTGCATGTGGGCTTTCTCCAGTTGCGGTGAGCGGGGGCTACTCTCCGTTGCGGTGCACCGGCTTCTCACTGCAGTGGCTTCTCTTGTTGCGGAGCACGGGCTCTAGGCGTGTGGGCTTCAGTAGTTGTGGTGCATGGGCTCAGTAGTTATGGCTCATGGGCTCCAGAGCGTAGGCTCATTAGTTGTGGTGCACGGGCTTAGTTGCTCTGCTGCATGTGGGACCTTCCCGAACCAGGGATCGAACCTGTGTCCCCTGCATTGGCAGGTGGATTCTTAACCACGGTGCCACCAGGCAAGCCCCCGTGTAAATTATTACAGCGCGTTCAGTAGACCTCCCTTGGTATATGGTCGGTCTTTTTGATACGTGTGTTTAATATGTATTTGTATACGTACGGTAACCCTAATCTTAATGTGTCCATTCCTCCCACCTTTCCTTTTAGATAACCATAGTTTGTTTTCTAAGTCTGTGAGAGTCTTTCTCTGTGGAAATATGTTCATACGTGTCAGTTGTTAGGTAACAGCTAGGAGTGATATCACAGGTTATTTGTCGGCTGCTTTCCGACTTACCTCATGTTCTGTGATTATCTCTAGGCTCATCTATGGTGCTGCAAAGAGCAGTGTTTCATCCTTTTCCATGGCGAATATTGCATTGTGTACATGGACCACTTCTTCTTTGTGCATTCATCTGTGGATGGACATTTTGGTTACTTCCAAGTCTTGGCAATGCTAAATATTGATGCAGTGCAGGATTGCCAGCCTGTGTCTTTTGGATTCTGGTCTTCTCAGGGATTAGGCCCAGCAGTGGGCCTACTAGATCATATGGTGGTTCAAATTTTTCCCTTTCAACGCACCTCCATTCTGTTCTCACTACTGGCTGTTACCAGTTTACATGCCACCAGCAACTAGAGGGTACACAGTTCTCTAAAACCCCTTCAGAATTTATTGTTTGTAGACTTTTTACTGATGGCATTTTGAGTGTTGGGTGGTGATACCTTCTTGTAGGTTGGATTTGCATGCGTCTAATAATTCCCGATATTGAGCTTTCATCTACGTTTTTTTTTTAAGTAAAACAGAGAAACTCACCTCTTCAAATTGTTTCCTTGAAAAATTTGCCATGTTCCCTGAATTCCTGTGGCCATTACCTGCACCAGGACATTTTTTGAGGGCAGGTGTCCTTTACAGCCCTGTAGTAATTGTGAATATCACATGACCATTAGTTCTGCATTTAAAGCTGCTGTTGCAGGAAACGGCCACAAGGGGGCAGCATTTCTATATTCCCAACTCTGGTTACTAGGGCAACACAGCCTTCCTGGAAGTCCTGTTTGTAGGTTGTAAAGTAGAGTGGAATGTGCCAGGACAAACCCCCAGAAACTATGTCTACTTATTTGTTGTTGATATTCTCAGTTTAATTTTCATTTTTCTCAGAGCAAATTTGATTGCAATGTTGTGTTTGTTCTAGGTGTACAGAATGTCTTTCATTGATTCATATATCTTTTCATGTTTGGATCCTGTTCCGTAGAGATTATTACAGAATGTTGTGTAGACCTCTCTTGGTATTCGGTATGTCTGATGATTATATATTTTATAAGTATTAGCATATGTCTGTTAAACCCAATATCCTCCGTTATACATTCCTCACACCTTTCCATTTGGTTAAGCACAAGCTTGTTTTCTGAACACGTGAGTGTCCCTCTCTGTGGAAATAGGTTCATTCCTATCAATTTTTAGATAAGACCTATACGTGATATCATAGGATATGTGTCTCTCGCTTTCTGACTTACTTCAAGGTGCGTGATTGTCTGTAGCCTCGTCTATGGTGCTGCAAACGGCATTGTTTCATTCTTTTCTGTGTCTAATATTGCATTGTGTACATGGACCACTTTTTCGTCCATTCATCTGATGGTGGACATTTTTGTTGCTTCCATGTCTTGGCTATTGTAAATACTGCTGCAATACACGATGTTCCATCCTGTGTCTTTTTGATTCTGGCTTTCACAGGTGACAGGCCCAATAGTGGGCCTTCCGGATCATATGGGGACTCAATTTTTACCTTTCAACGCACTGCCATTCTGTTCCTATTATTGGCGGTTACCAGTTTACATCCCACTTAGACCGAGAGGTTACGCTATTCTCCACAACTTCTTCAACATCTATTGTTTGTTGACGTTTTGCTGATGGTCATTCTGACTGGTGTGAGGTGATACGTTTGTGTAGATTGGATTTGCATGCGTCTAATAATTCCTGATGTTTTGCGTGGATCAATGTCCTTTTCATTTTTTTTTTAAGATTCAGCTAAACTTACAACTTCAAATTTCCTTCTTGAAAAATTTGCCGCGTTTGGATTTTTTTGGCCATTCCCTACCCCAGGACAGTTTTTGAGGGCATGAGTCATTTACAGCCCTGCAGTCCTTGTGAATATTAGTGACCATTAGCAGTGGATTTAAAGCTGCTGTTTGAGGAAACGGCCTTAAGGTGGCAGCATTTCTACGTTGGCAACTCTGCTTGCTAGGGAAACAGAACCTTGCTGCAAGTTGTGCTTTTAGGTTGCAGATTAGAGTGGAATGTGTCAGGACAAACCCCCATAAGTTTTAGCCTCCTTAATTCTTGTTTGTGTCTTTAAGTTTTCATTTTTATCAGAGCAAATTGGATTTTAAAATGTCTTTTGTTCTAGCTGCACAGAATCTTGTTCATGTACACATATACATATATCTATTGATCGTTGTGTCCTTTTCCATGTAGGTTATTGTAGAGTGTTGAATAGACCACTCTTGGTATTCCATAGGTCTTTGGGGATGATATATTTTATATGTATTAGTATATGTTTGTTAACCCCAATATCCTAATTTGTCCATTCCTCACACCTTTTCTTTGGCTTAACCATAAGTTTGTCTTCTCCATCTGAGATCGTCTTTCCCTATGGAAATATGTTCATTTTTATGAATTTTCAGATAACATAAGTGATATCGTAGAACATTTGTCTTTCGCAATCTGACTTACTTCACGTTGTGTGATTATCTCTAGGCTCATCCGTGGTGCTGCATATGCCATTCTTTTATTTTTTTTCGTGGCTAATATTCCATTCTGTACATATACCACTTCTTCTTTGTCCATTCATCTGTTTATGGAGCTTTTTTTTGCTTCCATGTCTTGGCTCTTTCAATATTGCTGCAGTGCACATTTGCCTGCCTCTGTCTTTCCGATTCTGGTGGTCTTAGGTTATAGGCCCAGAAGGTGCCCTGCCGCATCATACGGTAGCTCAATTTTTACCTTTTAAAGCAGCTGCATTCAGTTTTCATTAGTGCTGTTAGCACTTTACACCCCATCAGCAGCTAGAAGGTACACAGTTCCCTAAAACCTCTTCAGCATTTATAGTTTGTAGACTTTTTGCTGATGGTCATTTGACTGGTGTGAGCTGAAACCTTTGTGGACGTGGGATTTGCATGCAGCTAATAATTCCTTATACTGAGCTTTAGGCATGTCTTTTTTTTTCTTTTCCTTTTTTTTTAAAGAGTGAGTACAACTTCCCTCTCATATTGACTTCTTGAAAACTTTGTCATGTGTTGAAATTTCTTGCCTATTCCCTACCCCAGGACATTTTTTGAGGGCAGGTATCATTTACAGCCCCGCAGTCCTCGTGACTATTAAGCGACCATTAGCACTGTGTTTAAAGCTGCTGTTGTGGGAAACAGCCACAAGGCGGCAGCATTATTACGTTCTCAACTCTTGTTACTAGGGCAACAGAGTCTTCCTGGACGTCGTGTTCCTCGGTTGTAAATTAGAGTGGAATGTGCTGGGACAAGCCCCCAGAAGTTTATGTCTCCTTACTTATGTTCGTTTTTTAAATTTAATTTATATTTCTTATCGGAGGAAATTTGATTAGAGTGTTGTGATTGTCTGGCTGTACAGAATCTGGTCAATGATTCATACATATGTCTGTTCATCTTCGGATCCGGTTAGCATGTATGTTATTACAGAATGTTGAGTAGACCTCCCTTGGTATTTGGTAGGTGTTTTGTCATGATATATTTTATATGTATTGGTGATTATATAATTCATATAGTTTATATGTTATATGTTTATATACATTTAACATACATTAGTATATGTATGCTACCCCCATAATCCTAATTTATCCATCCTCCCACCTTTCATTTTGGTTAACCATTAGTTTGTTTTATCAGTCTGTGAGTGTGTTTTTCTGTGGAAATATGTTCATTGGGAGCAATCTTAGGATGGATAACACGTATAAATGATATCATAGGATATTTGTCATTCCTTTTTGACTTACTTAACGTACTATGATTATTTCTAGGCTCATGTGTAGTCCTGAAAACGGCATTGTTCATTTTTTTCCCGAGGCTACTATTCCATTCGGTACGTACACCACTTCTTCTTTGTCCATTTGTCTGTTGATGGACATTTTGTTTGCTTGCATGGCTTGGCTATTGTAAATATTGCTGCAGTGCATGTTTGCCTGTCTGTGCCTTTCCCATTCTGGTCTTCTTAGGGTATAGGCCCATTAGGGGATCGGCCGCATGATATGGTAGCTCAATTTTTACCTTTTAAACGCAGCTCCGTTCTGTTCTCATGATTAGCTGTTACCAGTTTACATCCAACCAACAGCATAGTGGGTATGCATTTCTCCCCCAACCCGTCAGCATGCATGGTTTGTAGACTTTTTACGGATGGCATTTTGAATATTGGGTGGTGAAATCTTTTTGTAGTTTGGATTTGCATCCAACCAATAATTCCTGATATTGAGCTTTTATCCATGTTCTTCTTTTTTTAGAACAACCGAGTGAGTAACACTTACCTCTTCAAATTGTTTTCTTGAAAAATTTTCCGTGTTGTGAACTTTCTTGGCCATTACCTACCCCAGGACATTTTTTGAGGACACGTGTCATTTACGGCCCTACAATTACTGTGAATCTCAAGTGACCCTTAGCCCTGTGTTTAAAGCTGCTGTTGTGGGAAACGGCCACAAGGCGGCAGCATTTCTCCATTCCCAAGTCTGGTTACTAGGGCAGCAGAGCCTTCCTGAAAGTTGTGTTCCTAGGTTGTAAATTAGAATGGGATGTGCCAGGGAAAACCCCAATAACTTTATGTCTCATTAATTGTTGTTCGTGGTTTTAATTTTTTAAATTGGGGTAATGAGCAGAATAGTGTTTGTTCTGGGTGTGCACAATCAGGTTCAATTGAACATTATATATATCTACTCATGTACAGATCCTCTTCCCATGTAAATTACTATTATTTTTTAAAATAAATTTATTTTATTTATTTATTTATTTTTGGCTGAGTTGGATCTTCGTTGCTGCATGTGGGCTTTCTCCAGTTGCGGTGAGCGGGGGCTACTCTCCGTTGCGGTGCACCGGCTTCTCACTGCAGTGGCTTCTCTTGTTGCGGAGCACGGGCTCTAGGCGTGTGGGCTTCAGTAGTTGTGGTGCATGGGCTCAGTAGTTATGGCTCATGGGCTCCAGAGCGTAGGCTCATTAGTTGTGGTGCACGGGCTTAGTTGCTCTGCTGCATGTGGGACCTTCCCGAACCAGGGATCGAACCTGTGTCCCCTGCATTGGCAGGTGGATTCTTAACCACGGTGCCACCAGGCAAGCCCCCGTGTAAATTATTACAGCGCGTTCAGTAGACCTCCCTTGGTATATGGTCGGTCTTTTTGATACGTGTGTTTAATATGTATTTGTATACGTACGGTAACCCTAATCTTAATGTGTCCATTCCTCCCACCTTTCCTTTTAGATAACCATAGTTTGTTTTCTAAGTCTGTGAGAGTCTTTCTCTGTGGAAATATGTTCATACGTGTCAGTTGTTAGGTAACAGCTAGGAGTGATATCACAGGTTATTTGTCGGCTGCTTTCCGACTTACCTCATGTTCTGTGATTATCTCTAGGCTCATCTATGGTGCTGCAAAGAGCAGTGTTTCATCCTTTTCCATGGCGAATATTGCATTGTGTACATGGACCACTTCTTCTTTGTGCATTCATCTGTGGATGGACATTTTGGTTACTTCCAAGTCTTGGCAATGCTAAATATTGATGCAGTGCAGGATTGCCAGCCTGTGTCTTTTGGATTCTGGTCTTCTCAGGGATTAGGCCCAGCAGTGGGCCTACTAGATCATATGGTGGTTCAAATTTTTCCCTTTCAACGCACCTCCATTCTGTTCTCACTACTGGCTGTTACCAGTTTACATGCCACCAGCAACTAGAGGGTACACAGTTCTCTAAAACCCCCTCAGAATTTATTGTTTGTAGACTTTTTACTGATGGCATTTTGAGTGTTGGGTGGTGATACCTTCTTGTAGGTTGGATTTGCATGCGTCTAATAATTCCCGATATTGAGCTTTCATCTACGTTTTTTTTTTAAGTAAAACAGAGAAACTCACCTCTTCAAATTGTTTCCTTGAAAAATTTGCCATGTTCCCTGAATTCCTGTGGCCATTACCTGCACCAGGACATTTTTTGAGGGCAGGTGTCCTTTACAGCCCTGTAGTAATTGTGAATATCACATGACCATTAGTTCTGCATTTAAAGCTGCTGTTGCAGGAAACGGCCACAAGGGGGCAGCATTTCTATATTCCCAACTCTGGTTACTAGGGCAACACAGCCTTCCTGGAAGTCCTGTTTGTAGGTTGTAAAGTAGAGTGGAATGTGCCAGGACAAACCCCCAGAAACTATGTCTACTTATTTGTTGTTGATATTCTCAGTTTAATTTTCATTTTTCTCAGAGCAAATTTGATTGCAATGTTGTGTTTGTTCTAGGTGTACAGAATGTCTTTCATTGATTCATATATCTTTTCATGTTTGGATCCTGTTCCGTAGAGATTATTACAGAATGTTGTGTAGACCTCTCTTGGTATTCGGTATGTCTGATGATTATATATTTTATAAGTATTAGCATATGTCTGTTAAACCCAATATCCTCCGTTATACATTCCTCACACCTTTCCGTTTGGTTAAGCACAAGCTTGTTTTCTGAACACGTGAGTGTCCCTCTCTGTGGAAATAGGTTCATTCCTATCAATTTTTAGATAAGACATATACGTGATATCATAGGATATGTGTCTCTCGCTTTCTGACTTACTTCAAGGTGCGTGATTGTCTGTAGCCTCGTCTATGGTGCTGCAAACGGCATTGTTTCATTCTTTTCTGTGTCTAATATTGCATTGTGTACATGGACCACTTTTTCGTCCATTCATCTGATGATGGACATTTTTGTTGCTTCCATGTCTTGGCTATTGTAAATACTGCTGCAATACACGATGTTCCATCCTGTGTCTTTTTGATGCTGGCTTTCACAGGTGACAGGCCCAATAGTGGGCCTTCCGGATCATATGGGGACTCAATTTTTACCTTTCAATGCACTGCCATTCTGTTCCTATTATTGGCGGTTACCAGTTTACATCCCACTTAGACCGAGAGGTTACGCTATTCTCCACAACTTCTTCAACATCTATTGTTTGTTGACGTTTTGCTGATGGTCATTCTGACTGGTGTGAGGTGATACGTTTGTGTAGATTGGATTTGCATGCGTCTAATAATTCCTGATGTTTTGCGTGGATCAATGTCCTTTTCATTTTTTTTTTAAGATTCAGCTAAACTTACAACTTCAAATTTCCTTCTTGAAAAATTTGCCGCGTTTGGATTTTTTTGGCCATTCCCTACCCCAGGACAGTTTTTGAGGGCATGAGTCATTTACAGCCCTGCAGTCCTTGTGAATATTAGTGACCATTAGCAGTGGATTTAAAGCTGCTGTTTGAGGAAACGGCCTTAAGGTGGCAGCATTTCTACGTTGGCAACTCTGCTTGCTAGGGAAACAGAACCTTGCTGCAAGTTGTGCTTTTAGGTTGCAGATTAGAGTGGAATGTGTCAGGACAAACCCCCATAAGTTTTAGCCTCCTTAATTCTTGTTTGTGTCTTTAAGTTTTCATTTTTATCAGAGCAAATTGGATTTTAAAATGTCTTTTGTTCTAGCTGCACAGAATCTTGTTCATGTACACATATACATATATCTATTGATCGTTGTGTCCTTTTCCATGTAGGTTATTGTAGAGTGTTGAATAGACCACTCTTGGTATTCCATAGGTCTTTGGGGATGATATATTTTATATGTATTAGTATATGTTTGTTAACCCCAATATCCTAATTTGTCCATTCCTCACACCTTTTCTTTGGCTTAACCATAAGTTTGTCTTCTCCATCTGAGATCGTCTTTCCCTATGGAAATATGTTCATTTTTATGAATTTTCAGATAACATAAGTGATATCGTAGAACATTTGTCTTTCGCAATCTGACTTACTTCACGTTGTGTGATTATCTCTAGGCTCATCCGTGGTGCTGCATATGCCATTCTTTTATTTTTTTTCGTGGCTAATATTCCATTCTGTACATATACCACTTCTTCTTTGTCCATTCATCTGTTTATGGAGCTTTTTTTTGCTTCCATGTCTTGGCTCTTTCAATATTGCTGCAGTGCACATTTGCCTGCCTCTGTCTTTCCGATTCTGGTGGTCTTAGGTTATAGGCCCAGAAGGTGCCCTGCCGCATCATACGGTAGCTCAATTTTTACCTTTTAAAGCAGCTGCATTCAGTTTTCATTAGTGCTGTTAGCACTTTACACCCCATCAGCAGCTAGAAGGTACACAGTTCCCTAAAACCTCTTCAGCATTTATAGTTTGTAGACTTTTTGCTGATGGTCATTTGACTGGTGTGAGCTGAAACCTTTGTGGACGTGGGATTTGCATGCAGCTAATAATTCCTTATACTGAGCTATAGGCATGTCTTTTTTTTTCTTTTCCTTTTTTTTTAAAGAGTGAGTACAACTTCCCTCTCATATTGACTTCTTGAAAACTTTGTCATGTGTTGAAATTTCTTGCCTATTCCCTACCCCAGGACATTTTTCGAGGGCAGGTATCATTTACAGCCCCGCAGTCCTCGTGACTATTAAGCGACCATTAGCACTGTGTTTAAAGCTGCTGTTGTGGGAAACAGCCACAAGGCGGCAGCATTGTTACGTTCTCAACTCTTGTTACTAGGGCAACAGAGTCTTCCTGGACGTCGTGTTCCTCGGTTGTAAATTAGAGTGGAATGTGCTGGGACAAGCCCCCAGAAGTTTATGTCTCCTTACTTATGTTCGTTTTTTAAATTTAATTTATATTTCTTATCGGAGGAAATTTGATTAGAGTGTTGTGATTGTCTGGCTGTACAGAATCTGGTCAATGATTCATACATATGTCTGTTCATCTTCGGATCCTGTTACCATGTATGTTATTACAGAATGTTGAGTAGACCTCCCTTGGTATTTGGTAGGTGTTTTGTCATGATATATTTTATATGTATTGGTGATTATATAATTCATATAGTTTATATGTTATATGTTTATATACATTTAACATACATTAGTATATGTATGCTACCCCCATAATCCTAATTTATCCATCCTCCCACCTTTCATTTTGGTTAACCATTAGTTTGTTTTATCAGTCTGTGAGTGTGTTTTTCTGTGGAAATATGTTCATTGGGAGCAATCTTAGGATGGATAACACGTATAAATGATATCATAGGATATTTGTCATTCCTTTTTGACTTACTTAACGTACTATGATTATTTCTAGGCTCATGTGTAGTCCTGAAAACGGCATTGTTCATTTTTTTCCCGAGGCTACTATTCCATTCGGTACGTACACCACTTCTTCTTTGTCCATTTGTCTGTTGATGGACATTTTGTTTGCTTGCATGGCTTGGCTATTGTAAATATTGCTGCAGTGCATGTTTGCCTGTCTGTGCCTTTCCCATTCTGGTCTTCTTAGGGTATAGGCCCATTAGGGGATCGGCCGCATGATATGGTAGCTCAATTTTTACCTTTTAAACGCAGCTCCGTTCTGTTCTCATGATTAGCTGTTACCAGTTTACATCCAACCAACAGCATAGTGGGTATGCATTTCTCCCCCAACCCGTCAGCATGCATGGTTTGTAGACTTTTTACGGATGGCATTTTGAATATTGGGTGGTGAAATCTTTTTGTAGTTTGGATTTGCATCCAACCAATAATTCCTGATATTGAGCTTTTATCCATGTTCTTCTTTTTTTAGAACAACCGAGTGAGTAACACTTACCTCTTCAAATTGTTTTCTTGAAAAATTTTCCGTGTTGTGAACTTTCTTGGCCATTACCTACCCCAGGACATTTTTTGAGGACACGTGTCATTTACGGCCCTACAATTACTGTGAATCTCAAGTGACCCTTAGCCCTGTGTTTAAAGCTGCTGTTGTGGGAAACGGCCACAAGGCGGCAGCATTTCTCCATTCCCAAGTCTGGTTACTAGGGCAGCAGAGCCTTCCTGAAAGTTGTGTTCCTAGGTTGTAAATTAGAATGGGATGTGCCAGGGAAAACCCCAATAACTTTATGTCTCATTAATTGTTGTTCGTGGTTTTAATTTTTTAAATTGGGGTAATGAGCAGAATAGTGTTTGTTCTGGGTGTGCACAATCAGGTTCAATGGAACATTATATATATCTACTCATGTACAGATCCTCTTCCCATGTAAATTACTATTATTTTTTTAAATAAATTTATTTTATTTATTTATTTATTTTTGGCTGAGTTGGATCTTCGTTGCTGCATGTGGGCTTTCTCCAGTTGCGGTGAGCGGGGGCTACTCTCCGTTGCGGTGCACCGGCTTCTCACTGCAGTGGCTTCTCTTGTTGCGGAGCACGGGCTCTAGGCGTGTGGGCTTCAGTAGTTGTGGTGCATGGGCTCAGTAGTTATGGCTCATGGGCTCCAGAGCGTAGGCTCATTAGTTGTGGTGCACGGGCTTAGTTGCTCTGCTGCATGTGGGACCTTCCCGAACCAGGGATCGAACCTGTGTCCCCTGCATTGGCAGGTGGATTCTTAACCACGGTGCCACCAGGCAAGCCCCCGTGTAAATTATTACAGCGCGTTCAGTAGACCTCCCTTGGTATATGGTCGGTCTTTTTGATACGTGTGTTTAATATGTATTTGTATACGTACGGTAACCCTAATCTTAATGTGTCCATTCCTCCCACCTTTCCTTTTAGATAACCATAGTTTGTTTTCTAAGTCTGTGAGAGTCTTTCTCTGTGGAAATATGTTCATACGTGTCAGTTGTTAGGTAACAGCTAGGAGTGATATCACAGGTTATTTGTCGGCTGCTTTCCGACTTACCTCATGTTCTGTGATTATCTCTAGGCTCATCTATGGTGCTGCAAAGAGCAGTGTTTCATCCTTTTCCATGGCGAATATTGCATTGTGTACATGGACCACTTCTTCTTTGTGCATTCATCTGTGGATGGACATTTTGGTTACTTCCAAGTCTTGGCAATGCTAAATATTGATGCAGTGCAGGATTGCCAGCCTGTGTCTTTTGGATTCTGGTCTTCTCAGGGATTAGGCCCAGCAGTGGGCCTACTAGATCATATGGTGGTTCAAATTTTTCCCTTTCAACGCACCTCCATTCTGTTCTCACTACTGGCTGTTACCAGTTTACATGCCACCAGCAACTAGAGGGTACACAGTTCTCTAAAACCCCTTCAGAATTTATTGTTTGTAGACTTTTTACTGATGGCATTTTGAGTGTTGGGTGGTGATACCTTCTTGTAGGTTGGATTTGCATGCGTCTAATAATTCCCGATATTGAGCTTTCATCTACGTTTTTTTTTTAAGTAAAACAGAGAAACTCACCTCTTCAAATTGTTTCCTTGAAAAATTTGCCATGTTCCCTGAATTCCTGTGGCCATTACCTGCACCAGGACATTTTTTGAGGGCAGGTGTCCTTTACAGCCCTGTAGTAATTGTGAATATCACATGACCATTAGTTCTGCATTTAAAGCTGCTGTTGCAGGAAACGGCCACAAGGGGGCAGCATTTCTATATTCCCAACTCTGGTTACTAGGGCAACACAGCCTTCCTGGAAGTCCTGTTTGTAGGTTGTAAAGTAGAGTGGAATGTGCCAGGACAAACCCCCAGAAACTATGTCTACTTATTTGTTGTTGATATTCTCAGTTTAATTTTCATTTTTCTCAGAGCAAATTTGATTGCAATGTTGTGTTTGTTCTAGGTGTACAGAATGTCTTTCATTGATTCATATATCTTTTCATGTTTGGATCCTGTTCCGTAGAGATTATTACAGAATGTTGTGTAGACCTCTCTTGGTATTCGGTATGTCTGATGATTATATATTTTATAAGTATTAGCATATGTCTGTTAAACCCAATATCCTCCGTTATACATTCCTCACACCTTTCCATTTGGTTAAGCACAAGCTTGTTTTCTGAACACGTGAGTGTCCCTCTCTGTGGAAATAGGTTCATTCCTATCAATTTTTAGATAAGACCTATACGTGATATCATAGGATATGTGTCTCTCGCTTTCTGACTTACTTCAAGGTGCGTGATTGTCTGTAGCCTCGTCTATGGTGCTGCAAACGGCATTGTTTCATTCTTTTCTGTGTCTAATATTGCATTGTGTACATGGACCACTTTTTCGTCCATTCATCTGATGGTGGACATTTTTGTTGCTTCCATGTCTTGGCTATTGTAAATACTGCTGCAATACACGATGTTCCATCCTGTGTCTTTTTGATTCTGGCTTTCACAGGTGACAGGCCCAATAGTGGGCCTTCCGGATCATATGGGGACTCAATTTTTACCTTTCAACGCACTGCCATTCTGTTCCTATTATTGGCGGTGACCAGTTTACATCCCACTTAGACCGAGAGGTTACGCTATTCTCCACAACTTCTTCAACATCTATTGTTTGTTGACGTTTTGCTGATGGTCATTCTGACTGGTGTGAGGTGATACGTTTGTGTAGATTGGATTTGCATGCGTCTAATAATTCCTGATGTTTTGCGTGGATCAATGTCCTTTTCATTTTTTTTTTAAGATTCAGCTAAACTTACAACTTCAAATTTCCTTCTTGAAAAATTTGCCGCGTTTGGATTTTTTTGGCCATTCCCTACCCCAGGACAGTTTTTGAGGGCATGAGTCATTTACAGCCCTGCAGTCCTTGTGAATATTAGTGACCATTAGCAGTGGATTTAAAGCTGCTGTTTGAGGAAACGGCCTTAAGGTGGCAGCATTTCTACGTTGGCAACTCTGCTTGCTAGGGAAACAGAACCTTGCTGCAAGTTGTGCTTTTAGGTTGCAGATTAGAGTGGAATGTGTCAGGACAAACCCCCATAAGTTTTAGCCTCCTTAATTCTTGTTTGTGTCTTTAAGTTTTCATTTTTATCAGAGCAAATTGGATTTTAAAATGTCTTTTGTTCTAGCTGCACAGAATCTTGTTCATGTACACATATACATATATCTATTGATCGTTGTGTCCTTTTCCATGTAGGTTATTGTAGAGTGTTGAATAGACCACTCTTGGTATTCCATAGGTCTTTGGGGATGATATATTTTATATGTATTAGTATATGTTTGTTAACCCCAATATCCTAATTTGTCCATTCCTCACACCTTTTCTTTGGCTTAACCATAAGTTTGTCTTCTCCATCTGAGATCGTCTTTCCCTATGGAAATATGTTCATTTTTATGAATTTTCAGATAACATAAGTGATATCGTAGAACATTTGTCTTTCGCAATCTGACTTACTTCACGTTGTGTGATTATCTCTAGGCTCATCCGTGGTGCTGCATATGCCATTCTTTTATTTTTTTTCGTGGCTAATATTCCATTCTGTACATATACCACTTCTTCTTTGTCCATTCATCTGTTTATGGAGCTTTTTTTTGCTTCCATGTCTTGGCTCTTTCAATATTGCTGCAGTGCACATTTGCCTGCCTCTGTCTTTCCGATTCTGGTGGTCTTAGGTTATAGGCCCAGAAGGTGCCCTGCCGCATCATACGGTAGCTCAATTTTTACCTTTTAAAGCAGCTGCATTCAGTTTTCATTAGTGCTGTTAGCACTTTACACCCCATCAGCAGCTAGAAGGTACACAGTTCCCTAAAACCTCTTCAGCATTTATAGTTTGTAGACTTTTTGCTGATGGTCATTTGACTGGTGTGAGCTGAAACCTTTGTGGACGTGGGATTTGCATGCAGCTAATAATTCCTTATACTGAGCTTTAGGCATGTCTTTTTTTTTCTTTTCCTTTTTTTTTAAAGAGTGAGTACAACTTCCCTCTCATATTGACTTCTTGAAAACTTTGTCATGTGTTGAAATTTCTTGCCTATTCCCTACCCCAGGACATTTTTTGAGGGCAGGTATCATTTACAGCCCCGCAGTCCTCGTGACTATTAAGCGACCATTAGCACTGTGTTTAAAGCTGCTGTTGTGGGAAACAGCCACAAGGCGGCAGCATTATTACGTTCTCAACTCTTGTTACTAGGGCAACAGAGTCTTCCTGGACGTCGTGTTCCTCGGTTGTAAATTAGAGTGGAATGTGCTGGGACAAGCCCCCAGAAGTTTATGTCTCCTTACTTATGTTCGTTTTTTAAATTTAATTTATATTTCTTATCGGAGGAAATTTGATTAGAGTGTTGTGATTGTCTGGCTGTACAGAATCTGGTCAATGATTCATACATATGTCTGTTCATCTTCGGATCCGGTTAGCATGTATGTTATTACAGAATGTTGAGTAGACCTCCCTTGGTATTTGGTAGGTGTTTTGTCATGATATATTTTATATGTATTGGTGATTATATAATTCATATAGTTTATATGTTATATGTTTATATACATTTAACATACATTAGTATATGTATGCTACCCCCATAATCCTAATTTATCCATCCTCCCACCTTTCATTTTGGTTAACCATTAGTTTGTTTTATCAGTCTGTGAGTGTGTTTTTCTGTGGAAATATGTTCATTGGGAGCAATCTTAGGATGGATAACACGTATAAATGATATCATAGGATATTTGTCATTCCTTTTTGACTTACTTAACGTACTATGATTATTTCTAGGCTCATGTGTAGTCCTGAAAACGGCATTGTTCATTTTTTTCCCGAGGCTACTATTCCCTTCGGTACGTACACCACTTCTTCTTTGTCCATTTGTCTGTTGATGGACATTTTGTTTGCTTGCATGGCTTGGCTATTGTAAATATTGCTGCAGTGCATGTTTGCCTGTCTGTGCCTTTCCCATTCTGGTCTTCTTAGGGTATAGGCCCATTAGGGGATCGGCCGCATGATATGGTAGCTCAATTTTTACCTTTTAAGCGCAGCTCCGTTCTGTTCTCATGATTAGCTGTTACCAGTTTACATCCAACCAACAGCATAGTGGGTATGCATTTCTCCCCCAACCCGTCAGCATGCATGGTTTGTAGACTTTTTACGGATGGCATTTTGAATATTGGGTGGTGAAATCTTTTTGTAGTTTGGATTTGCATCCAACCAATAATTCCTGATATTGAGCTTTTATCCATGTTCTTCTTTTTTTAGAACAACCGAGTGAGTAACACTTACCTCTTCAAATTGTTTTCTTGAAAAATTTTCCGTGTTGTGAACTTTCTTGGCCATTACCTACCCCAGGACATTTTTTGAGGACACGTGTCATTTACGGCCCTACAATTACTGTGAATCTCAAGTGACCCTTAGCCCTGTGTTTAAAGCTGCTGTTGTGGGAAACGGCCACAAGGCGGCAGCATTTCTCCATTCCCAAGTCTGGTTACTAGGGCAGCAGAGCCTTCCTGAAAGTTGTGTTCCTAGGTTGTAAATTAGAATGGGATGTGCCAGGGAAAACCCCAATAACTTTATGTCTCATTAATTGTTGTTCGTGGTTTTAATTTTTTAAATTGGGGTAATGAGCAGAATAGTGTTTGTTCTGGGTGTGCACAATCAGGTTCAATGGAACATTATATATATCTACTCATGTACAGATCCTCTTCCCATGTAAATTACTATTATTTTTTTAAATAAATTTATTTTATTTATTTATTTATTTTTGGCTGAGTTGGATCTTCGTTGCTGCATGTGGGCTTTCTCCAGTTGCGGTGAGCGGGGGCTACTCTCCGTTGCGGTGCACCGGCTTCTCACTGCAGTGGCTTCTCTTGTTGCGGAGCACGGGCTCTAGGCGTGTGGGCTTCAGTAGTTGTGGTGCATGGGCTCAGTAGTTATGGCTCATGGGCTCCAGAGCGTAGGCTCATTAGTTGTGGTGCACGGGCTTAGTTGCTCTGCTGCATGTGGGACCTTCCCGAACCAGGGATCGAACCTGTGTCCCCTGCATTGGCAGGTGGATTCTTAACCACGGTGCCACCAGGCAAGCCCCCGTGTAAATTATTACAGCGCGTTCAGTAGACCTCCCTTGGTATATGGTCGGTCTTTTTGATACGTGTGTTTAATATGTATTTGTATACGTACGGTAACCCTAATCTTAATGTGTCCATTCCTCCCACCTTTCCTTTTAGATAACCATAGTTTGTTTTCTAAGTCTGTGAGAGTCTTTCTCTGTGGAAATATGTTCATACGTGTCAGTTGTTAGGTAACAGCTAGGAGTGATATCACAGGTTATTTGTCGGCTGCTTTCCGACTTACCTCATGTTCTGTGATTATCTCTAGGCTCATCTATGGTGCTGCAAAGAGCAGTGTTTCATCCTTTTCCATGGCGAATATTGCATTGTGTACATGGACCACTTCTTCTTTGTGCATTCATCTGTGGATGGACATTTTGGTTACTTCCAAGTCTTGGCAATGCTAAATATTGATGCAGTGCAGGATTGCCAGCCTGTGTCTTTTGGATTCTGGTCTTCTCAGGGATTAGGCCCAGCAGTGGGCCTACTAGATCATATGGTGGTTCAAATTTTTCCCTTTCAACGCACCTCCATTCTGTTCTCACTACTGGCTGTTACCAGTTTACATGCCACCAGCAACTAGAGGGTACACAGTTCTCTAAAACCCCTTCAGAATTTATTGTTTGTAGACTTTTTACTGATGGCATTTTGAGTGTTGGGTGGTGATACCTTCTTGTAGGTTGGATTTGCATGCGTCTAATAATTCCCGATATTGAGCTTTCATCTACGTTTTTTTTTTAAGTAAAACAGAGAAACTCACCTCTTCAAATTGTTTCCTTGAAAAATTTGCCATGTTCCCTGAATTCCTGTGGCCATTACCTGCACCAGGACATTTTTTGAGGGCAGGTGTCCTTTACAGCCCTGTAGTAATTGTGAATATCACATGACCATTAGTTCTGCATTTAAAGCTGCTGTTGCAGGAAACGGCCACAAGGGGGCAGCATTTCTATATTCCCAACTCTGGTTACTAGGGCAACACAGCCTTCCTGGAAGTCCTGTTTGTAGGTTGTAAAGTAGAGTGGAATGTGCCAGGACAAACCCCCAGAAACTATGTCTACTTATTTGTTGTTGATATTCTCAGTTTAATTTTCATTTTTCTCAGAGCAAATTTGATTGCAATGTTGTGTTTGTTCTAGGTGTACAGAATGTCTTTCATTGATTCATATATCTTTTCATGTTTGGATCCTGTTCCGTAGAGATTATTACAGAATGTTGTGTAGACCTCTCTTGGTATTCGGTATGTCTGATGATTATATATTTTATAAGTATTAGCATATGTCTGTTAAACCCAATATCCTCCGTTATACATTCCTCACACCTTTCCGTTTGGTTAAGCACAAGCTTGTTTTCTGAACACGTGAGTGTCCCTCTCTGTGGAAATAGGTTCATTCCTATCAATTTTTAGATAAGACCTATACGTGATATCATAGGATATGTGTCTCTCGCTTTCTGACTTACTTCAAGGTGCGTGATTGTCTGTAGCCTCGTCTATGGTGCTGCAAACGGCATTGTTTCATTCTTTTCTGTGTCTAATATTGCATTGTGTACATGGACCACTTTTTCGTCCATTCATCTGATGGTGGACATTTTTGTTGCTTCCATGTCTTGGCTATTGTAAATACTGCTGCAATACACGATGTTCCATCCTGTGTCTTTTTGATTCTGGCTTTCACAGGTGACAGGCCCAATAGTGGGCCTTCCGGATCATATGGGGACTCAATTTTTACCTTTCAACGCACTGCCATTCTGTTCCTATTATTGGCGGTTACCAGTTTACATCCCACTTAGACCGAGAGGTTACGCTATTCTCCACAACTTCTTCAACATCTATTGTTTGTTGACGTTTTGCTGATGGTCATTCTGACTGGTGTGAGGTGATACGTTTGTGTAGATTGGATTTGCATGCGTCTAATAATTCCTGATGTTTTGCGTGGATCAATGTCCTTTTCATTTTTTTTTTAAGATTCAGCTAAACTTACAACTTCAAATTTCCTTCTTGAAAAATTTGCCGCGTTTGGATTTTTTTGGCCATTCCCTACCCCAGGACAGTTTTTGAGGGCATGAGTCATTTACAGCCCTGCAGTCCTTGTGAATATTAGTGACCATTAGCAGTGGATTTAAAGCTGCTGTTTGAGGAAACGGCCTTAAGGTGGCAGCATTTCTACGTTGGCAACTCTGCTTGCTAGGGAAACAGAACCTTGCTGCAAGTTGTGCTTTTAGGTTGCAGATTAGAGTGGAATGTGTCAGGACAAACCCCCATAAGTTTTAGCCTCCTTAATTCTTGTTTGTGTCTTTAAGTTTTCATTTTTATCAGAGCAAATTGGATTTTAAAATGTCTTTTGTTCTAGCTGCACAGAATCTTGTTCATGTACACATATACATATATCTATTGATCGTTGTGTCCTTTTCCATGTAGGTTATTGTAGAGTGTTGAATAGACCACTCTTGGTATTCCATAGGTCTTTGGGGATGATATATTTTATATGTATTAGTATATGTTTGTTAACCCCAATATCCTAATTTGTCCATTCCTCACACCTTTTCTTTGGCTTAACCATAAGTTTGTCTTCTCCATCTGAGATCGTCTTTCCCTATGGAAATATGTTCATTTTTATGAATTTTCAGATAACATAAGTGATATCGTAGAACATTTGTCTTTCGCAATCTGACTTACTTCACGTTGTGTGATTATCTCTAGGCTCATCCGTGGTGCTGCATATGCCATTCTTTTATTTTTTTTCGTGGCTAATATTCCATTCTGTACATATACCACTTCTTCTTTGTCCATTCATCTGTTTATGGAGCTTTTTTTTGCTTCCATGTCTTGGCTCTTTCAATATTGCTGCAGTGCACATTTGCCTGCCTCTGTCTTTCCGATTCTGGTGGTCTTAGGTTATAGGCCCAGAAGGTGCCCTGCCGCATCACACGGTAGCTCAATTTTTACCTTTTAAAGCAGCTGCATTCAGTTTTCATTAGTGCTGTTAGCACTTTACACCCCATCAGCAGCTAGAAGGTACACAGTTCCCTAAAACCTCTTCAGCATTTATAGTTTGTAGACTCTTTGCTGATGGTCATTTGACTGGTGTGAGCTGAAACCTTTGTGGACGTGGGATTTGCATGCAGCTAATAATTCCTTATACTGAGCTATAGGCATGTCTTTTTTTTCCTTTTCCTTTTTTTTTAAAGAGTGAGTACAACTTCCCTCTCATATTGACTTCTTGAAAACTTTGTCATGTGTTGAAATTTCTTGCCTATTCCCTACCCCAGGACATTTTTCGAGGGCAGGTATCATTTACAGCCCCGCAGTCCTCGTGACTATTAAGCGACCATTAGCACTGTGTTTAAAGCTGCTGTTGTGGGAAACAGCCACAAGGCGGCAGCATTGTTACGTTCTCAACTCTTGTTACTAGGGCAACAGTGTCTTCCTGGACGTCGTGTTCCTCGGTTGTAAATTAGAGTGGAATGTGCTGGGACAAGCCCCCAGAAGTTTATGTCTCCTTACTTATGTTCGTTTTTTAAATTTAATTTATATTTCTTATCGGAGGAAATTTGATTAGAGTTTTGTGATTGTCTGGCTGTACAGAATCTGGTCAATGATTCATACATATGTCTGTTCATCTTCGGATCCTGTTACCATGTATGTTATTACAGAATGTTGAGTAGACCTCCCTTGGTATTTGGTAGGTGTTTTGTCATGATATATTTTATATGTATTGGTGATTATATATTTCATATAGTTTATATGTTATATGTTTATATACATTTAACATACATTAGTATATGTATGCTACCCCCATAATCCTAATTTATCCATCCTCCCACCTTTCATTTTGGTTAACCATTAGTTTGTTTTATCAGTCTGTGAGTGTGTTTTTCTGTGGAAATATGTTCATTGGGAGCAATCTTAGGATGGATAACACGTATAAATGATATCATAGGATATTTGTCATTCCTTTTTGACTTACTTAACGTACTATGATTATTTCTAGGCTCATGTGTAGTCCTGAAAACGGCATTGTTCATTTTTTTCCCGAGGCTACTATTCCATTCGGTACGTACACCACTTCTTCTTTGTCCATTTGTCTGTTGATGGACATTTTGTTTGCTTGCATGGCTTGGCTATTGTAAATATTGCTGCAGTGCATGTTTGCCTGTCTGTGCCTTTCCCATTCTGGTCTTCTTAGGGTATAGGCCCATTAGGGGATCGGCCGCATGATATGGTAGCTCAATTTTTACCTTTTAAACGCAGCTCCGTTCTGTTCTCATGATTAGCTGTTACCAGTTTACATCCAACCAACAGCATAGTGGGTATGCATTTCTCCCCCAACCCGTCAGCATGCATGGTTTGTAGACTTTTTACGGATGGCATTTTGAATATTGGGTGGTGAAATCTTTTTGTAGTTTGGATTTGCATCCAACCAATAATTCCTGATATTGAGCTTTTATCCATGTTCTTCTTTTTTTAAAACAACCGAGTGAGTAACACTTACCTCTTCAAATTGTTTTCTTGAAAAATTTTCCGTGTTGTGAACTTTCTTGGCCATTACCTACCCCAGGACATTTTTTGAGGACACGTGTCATTTACGGCCCTACAATTACTGTGAATCTCAAGTGACCCTTAGCCCTGTGTTTAAAGCTGCTGTTGTGGGAAACGGCCACAAGGCGGCAGCATTTCTCCATTCCCAAGTCTGGTTACTAGGGCAGCAGAGCCTTCCTGAAAGTTGTGTTCCTAGGTTGTAAATTAGAATGGGATGTGCCAGGGAAAACCCCAATAACTTTATGTCTCATTAATTGTTGTTCGTGGTTTTAATTTTTTAAATTGGGGTAATGAGCAGAATAGTGTTTGTTCTGGGTGTGCACAATCAGGTTCAATTGAACATTATATATATCTACTCATGTACAGATCCTCTTCCCATGTAAATTACTATTATTTTTTTAAATAAATTTATTTTATTTATTTATTTATTTTTGGCTGAGTTGGATCTTCGTTGCTGCATGTGGGCTTTCTCCAGTTGCGGTGAGCGGGGGCTACTCTCCGTTGCGGTGCACCGGCTTCTCACTGCAGTGGCTTCTCTTGTTGCGGAGCACGGGCTCTAGGCGTGTGGGCTTCAGTAGTTGTGGTGCATGGGCTCAGTAGTTATGGCTCATGGGCTCCAGAGCGTAGGCTCATTAGTTGTGGTGCACGGGCTTAGTTGCTCTGCTGCATGTGGGACCTTCCCGAACCAGGGATCAAACCTGTGTCCCCTGCATTGGCAGGTGGATTCTTAACCATGGTGCCACCAGGCAAGCCCCCGTGTAAATTATTACAGCGCGTTCAGTAGACCTCCCTTGGTATATGGTCGGTCTTTTTGATACGTGTGTTTAATATGTATTTGTATACGTACGGTAACCCTAATCTTAATGTGTCCATTCCTCCCACCTTTCCTTTTAGATAACCATAGTTTGTTTTCTAAGTCTGTGAGAGTCTTTCTCTGTGGAAATATGTTCATACGTGTCAGTTGTTAGGTAACAGCTAGGAGTGATATCACAGGTTATTTGTCGGCTGCTTTCCGACTTACCTCATGTTCTGTGATTATCTCTAGGCTCATCTATGGTGCTGCAAAGAGCAGTGTTTCATCCTTTTCCATGGCGAATATTGCATTGTGTACATGGACCACTTCTTCTTTGTGAATTCATCTGTGGATGGACATTTTGGTTACTTCCAAGTCTTGGCAATGCTAAATATTGATGCAGTGCAGGATTGCCAGCCTGTGTCTTTTGGATTCTGGTCTTCTCAGGGATTAGGCCCAGCAGTGGGCCTACTAGATCATATGGTGGTTCAAATTTTTCCCTTTCAACGCACCTCCATTCTGTTCTCACTACTGGCTGTTACCAGTTTACATGCCACCAGCAACTAGAGGGTACACAGTTCTCTAAAACCCCTTCAGAATTTATTGTTTGTAGACTTTTTACTGATGGCATTTTGAGTGTTGGGTGGTGATACCTTCTTGTAGGTTGGATTTGCATGCGTCTAATAATTCCCGATATTGAGCTTTCATCTACGTTTTTTTTTTAAGTAAAACAGAGAAACTCACCTCTTCAAATTGTTTCCTTGAAAAATTTGCCATGTTCCCTGAATTCCTGTGGCCATTACCTGCACCAGGACATTTTTTGAGGGCAGGTGTCCTTTACAGCCCTGTAGTAATTGTGAATATCACATGACCATTAGTTCTGCATTTAAAGCTGCTGTTGCAGGAAACGGCCACAAGGGGGCAGCATTTCTATATTCCCAACTCTGGTTACTAGGGCAACACAGCCTTCCTGGAAGTCCTGTTTGTAGGTTGTAAAGTAGAGTGGAATGTGCCAGGACAAACCCCCAGAAACTATGTCTACTTATTTGTTGTTGATATTCTCAGTTTAATTTTCATTTTTCTCAGAGCAAATTTGATTGCAATGTTGTGTTTGTTCTAGGTGTACAGAATGTCTTTCATTGATTCATATATCTTTTCATGTTTGGATCCTGTTCCGTAGAGATTATTACAGAATGTTGTGTAGACCTCTCTTGGTATTCGGTATGTCTGATGATTATATATTTTATAAGTATTAGCATATGTCTGTTAAACCCAATATCCTCCGTTATACATTCCTCACACCTTTCCGTTTGGTTAAGCACAAGCTTGTTTTCTGAACACGTGAGTGTCCCTCTCTGTGGAAATAGGTTCATTCCTATCAATTTTTAGATAAGACCTATACGTGATATCATAGGATATGTGTCTCTCGCTTTCTGACTTACTTCAAGGTGCGTGATTGTCTGTAGCCTCGTCTATGGTGCTGCAAACGGCATTGTTTCATTCTTTTCTGTGTCTAATATTGCATTGTGTACATGGACCACTTTTTCGTCCATTCATCTGATGGTGGACATTTTTGTTGCTTCCATGTCTTGGCTATTGTAAATACTGCTGCAATACACGATGTTCCATCCTGTGTCTTTTTGATTCTGGCTTTCACAGGTGACAGGCCCAATAGTGGGCCTTCCGGATCATATGGGGACTCAATTTTTACCTTTCAACGCACTGCCATTCTGTTCCTATTATTGGCGGTTACCAGTTTACATCCCACTTAGACCGAGAGGTTACGCTATTCTCCACAACTTCTTCAACATCTATTGTTTGTTGACGTTTTGCTGATGGTCATTCTGACTGGTGTGAGGTGATACGTTTGTGTAGATTGGATTTGTATGCGTCTAATAATTCCTGATGTTTTGCGTGGATCAATGTCCTTTTCATTTTTTTTTTAAGATTCAGCTAAACTTACAACTTCAAATTTCCTTCTTGAAAAATTTGCCGCGTTTGGATTTTTTTGGCCATTCCCTACCCCAGGACAGTTTTTGAGGGCATGAGTCATTTACAGCCCTGCAGTCCTTGTGAATATTAGTGACCATTAGCAGTGGATTTAAAGCTGCTGTTTGAGGAAACGGCCTTAAGGTGGCAGCATTTCTACGTTGGCAACTCTGCTTGCTAGGGAAACAGAACCTTGCTGCAAGTTGTGCTTTTAGGTTGCAGATTAGAGTGGAATGTGTCAGGACAAACCCCCATAAGTTTTAGCCTCCTTAATTCTTGTTTGTGTCTTTAAGTTTTCATTTTTATCAGAGCAAATTGGATTTTAAAATGTCTTTTGTTCTAGCTGCACAGAATCTTGTTCATGTACACATATACATATATCTATTGATCGTTGTGTCCTTTTCCATGTAGGTTATTGTAGAGTGTTGAATAGACCACTCTTGGTATTCCATAGGTCTTTGGGGATGATATATTTTATATGTATTAGTATATGTTTGTTAACCCCAATATCCTAATTTGTCCATTCCTCACACCTTTTCTTTGGCTTAACCATAAGTTTGTCTTCTCCATCTGAGATCGTCTTTCCCTATGGAAATATGTTCATTTTTATGAATTTTCAGATAACATAAGTGATATCGTAGAACATTTGTCTTTCGCAATCTGACTTACTTCACGTTGTGTGATTATCTCTAGGCTCATCCGTGGTGCTGCATATGCCATTCTTTTATTTTTTTTCATGGCTAATATTCCATTCTGTACATATACCACTTCTTCTTTGTCCATTCATCTGTTTATGGAGCTTTTTTTTGCTTCCATGTCTTGGCTCTTTCAATATTGCTGCAGTGCACATTTGCCTGCCTCTGTCTTTCCGATTCTGGTGGTCTTAGGTTATAGGCCCAGAAGGTGCCCTGCCGCATCATACGGTAGCTCAATTTTTACCTTTTAAAGCAGCTGCATTCAGTTTTCATTAGTGCTGTTAGCACTTTACACCCCATCAGCAGCTAGAAGGTACACAGTTCCCTAAAACCTCTTCAGCATTTATAGTTTGTAGACTTTTTGCTGATGGTCATTTGACTGGTGTGAGCTGAAACCTTTGTGGACGTGGGATTTGCATGCAGCTAATAATTCCTTATACTGAGCTATAGGCATGTCTTTTTTTTTCTTTTCCTTTTTTTTAAAGAGTGAGTACAACTTCCCTCTCATATTGACTTCTTGAAAACTTTGTCATGTGTTGAAATTTCTTGCCTATTCCCTACCCCAGGACATTTTTCGAGGGCAGGTATCATTTACAGCCCCGCAGTCCTCGTGACTATTAAGCGACCATTAGCACTGTGTTTAAAGCTGCTGTTGTGGGAAACAGCCACAAGGCGGCAGCATTGTTACGTTCTCAACTCTTGTTACTAGGGCAACAGAGTCTTCCTGGACGTCGTGTTCCTCGGTTGTAAATTAGAGTGGAATGTGCTGGGACAAGCCCCCAGAAGTTTATGTCTCCTTACTTATGTTCGTTTTTTAAATTTAATTTATATTTCTTATCGGAGGAAATTTGATTAGAGTGTTGTGATTGTCTGGCTGTACAGAATCTGGTCAATGATTCATACATATGTCTGTTCATCTTCGGATCCTGTTACCATGTATGTTATTACAGAATGTTGAGTAGACCTCCCTTGGTATTTGGTAGGTGTTTTGTCATGATATATTTTATATGTATTGGTGATTATATAATTCATATAGTTTATATGTTATATGTTTATATACATTTAACATACATTAGTATATGTATGCTACCCCCATAATCCTAATTTATCCATCCTCCCACCTTTCATTTTGGTTAACCATTAGTTTGTTTTATCAGTCTGTGAGTGTGTTTTTCTGTGGAAATATGTTCATTGGGAGCAATCTTAGGATGGATAACACGTATAAATGATATCATAGGATATTTGTCATTCCTTTTTGACTTACTTAACGTACTATGATTATTTCTAGGCTCATGTGTAGTCCTGAAAACGGCATTGTTCATTTTTTTCCCGAGGCTACTATTCCATTCGGTACGTACACCACTTCTTCTTTGTCCATTTGTCTGTTGATGGACATTTTGTTTGCTTGCATGGCTTGGCTATTGTAAATATTGCTGCAGTGCATGTTTGCCTGTCTGTGCCTTTCCCATTCTGGTCTTCTTAGGGTATAGGCCCATTAGGGGATCGGCCGCATGATATGGTAGCTCAATTTTTACCTTTTAAACGCAGCTCCGTTCTGTTCTCATGATTAGCTGTTACCAGTTTACATCCAACCAACAGCATAGTGGGTATGCATTTCTCCCCCAACCCGTCAGCATGCATGGTTTGTAGACTTTTTACGGATGGCATTTTGAATATTGGGTGGTGAAATCTTTTTGTAGTTTGGATTTGCATCCAACCAATAATTCCTGATATTGAGCTTTTATCCATGTTCTTCTTTTTTTAGAACAACCGAGTGAGTAACACTTACCTCTTCAAATTGTTTTCTTGAAAAATTTTCCGTGTTGTGAACTTTCTTGGCCATTACCTACCCCAGGACATTTTTTGAGGACACGTGTCATTTACGGCCCTACAATTACTGTGAATCTCAAGTGACCCTTAGCCCTGTGTTTAAAGCTGCTGTTGTGGGAAACGGCCACAAGGCGGCAGCATTTCTCCATTCCCAAGTCTGGTTACTAGGGCAGCAGAGCCTTCCTGAAAGTTGTGTTCCTAGGTTGTAAATTAGAATGGGATGTGCCAGGGAAAACCCCAATAACTTTATGTCTCATTAATTGTTGTTCGTGGTTTTAATTTTTTAAATTGGGGTAATGAGCAGAATAGTGTTTGTTCTGGGTGTGCACAATCAGGTTCAATTGAACATTATATATATCTACTCATGTACAGATCCTCTTCCCATGTAAATTACTATTATTTTTTAAAATAAATTTATTTTATTTATTTATTTATTTTTGGCTGAGTTGGGTCTTCGTTGCTGCATGTGGGCTTTCTCCAGTTGCGGTGAGCGGGGGCTACTCTCCGTTGCGGTGCACCGGCTTCTCACTGCAGTGGCTTCTCTTGTTGCGGAGCACGGGCTCTAGGCGTGTGGGCTTCAGTAGTTGTGGTGCATGGGCTCAGTAGTTATGGCTCATGGGCTCCAGAGCGTAGGCTCATTAGTTGTGGTGCACGGGCTTAGTTGCTCTGCTGCATGTGGGACCTTCCCGAACCAGGGATCGAACCTGTGTCCCCTGCATTGGCAGGTGGATTCTTAACCACGGTGCCACCAGGCAAGCCCCCGTGTAAATTATTACAGCGCGTTCAGTAGACCTCCCTTGGTATATGGTCGGTCTTTTTGATACGTGTGTTTAATATGTATTTGTATACGTACGGTAACCCTAATCTTAATGTGTCCATTCCTCCCACCTTTCCTTTTAGATAACCATAGTTTGTTTTCTAAGTCTGTGAGAGTCTTTCTCTGTGGAAATATGTTCATACGTGTCAGTTGTTAGGTAACAGCTAGGAGTGATATCACAGGTTATTTGTCGGCTGCTTTCCGACTTACCTCATGTTCTGTGATTATCTCTAGGCTCATCTATGGTGCTGCAAAGAGCAGTGTTTCATCCTTTTCCATGGCGAATATTGCATTGTGTACATGGACCACTTCTTCTTTGTGCATTCATCTGTGGATGGACATTTTGGTTACTTCCAAGTCTTGGCAATGCTAAATATTGATGCAGTGCAGGATTGCCAGCCTGTGTCTTTTGGATTCTGGTCTTCTCAGGGATTAGGCCCAGCAGTGGGCCTACTAGATCATATGGTGGTTCAAATTTTTCCCTTTCAACGCACCTCCATTCTGTTCTCACTACTGGCTGTTACCAGTTTACATGCCACCAGCAACTAGAGGGTACACAGTTCTCTAAAACCCCTTCAGAATTTATTGTTTGTAGACTTTTTACTGATGGCATTTTGAGTGTTGGGTGGTGATACCTTCTTGTAGGTTGGATTTGCATGCGTCTAATAATTCCCGATATTGAGCTTTCATCTACGTTTTTTTTTTAAGTAAAACAGAGAAACTCACCTCTTCAAATTGTTTCCTTGAAAAATTTGCCATGTTCCCTGAATTCCTGTGGCCATTACCTGCACCAGGACATTTTTTGAGGGCAGGTGTCCTTTACAGCCCTGTAGTAATTGTGAATATCACATGACCATTAGTTCTGCATTTAAAGCTGCTGTTGCAGGAAACGGCCACAAGGGGGCAGCATTTCTATATTCCCAACTCTGGTTACTAGGGCAACACAGCCTTCCTGGAAGTCCTGTTTGTAGGTTGTAAAGTAGAGTGGAATGTGCCAGGACAAACCCCCAGAAACTATGTCTACTTATTTGTTGTTGATATTCTCAGTTTAATTTTCATTTTTCTCAGAGCAAATTTGATTGCAATGTTGTGTTTGTTCTAGGTGTACAGAATGTCTTTCATTGATTCATATATCTTTTCATGTTTGGATCCTGTTCCGTAGAGATTATTACAGAATGTTGTGTAGACCTCTCTTGGTATTCGGTATGTCTGATGATTATATATTTTATAAGTATTAGCATATGTCTGTTAAACCCAATATCCTCCGTTATACATTCCTCACACCTTTCCGTTTGGTTAAGCACAAGCTTGTTTTCTGAACACGTGAGTGTCCCTCTCTGTGGAAATAGGTTCATTCCTATCAATTTTTAGATAAGACCTATACGTGATATCATAGGATATGTGTCTCTCGCTTTCTGACTTACTTCAAGGTGTGTGATTGTCTGTAGCCTCGTCTATGGTGCTGCAAACGGCATTGTTTCATTCTTTTCTGTGTCTAATATTGCATTGTGTACATGGACCACTTTTTCGTCCATTCATCTGATGGTGGACATTTTTGTTGCTTCCATGTCTTGGCTATTGTAAATACTGCTGCAATACACGATGTTCCATCCTGTGTCTTTTTGATTCTGGCTTTCACAGGCGACAGGCCCAATAGTGGGCCTTCCGGATCATATGGGGACTCAATTTTTACCTTTCAACGCACTGCCATTCTGTTCCTATTATTGGCGGTTACCAGTTTACATCCCACTTAGACCGAGAGGTTACGCTATTCTCCACAACTTCTTCAACATCTATTGTTTGTTGACGTTTTGCTGATGGTCATTCTGACTGGTGTGAGGTGATACGTTTGTGTAGATTGGATTTGCATGCGTCTAATAATTCCTGATGTTTTGCGTGGATCAATGTCCTTTTCATTTTTTTTTTAAGATTCAGCTAAACTTACAACTTCAAATTTCCTTCTTGAAAAATTTGCCGCGTTTGGATTTTTTTGGCCATTCCCTACCCCAGGACAGTTTTTGAGGGCATGAGTCATTTACAGCCCTGCAGTCCTTGTGAATATTAGTGACCATTAGCAGTGGATTTAAAGCTGCTGTTTGAGGAAACGGCCTTAAGGTGGCAGCATTTCTACGTTGGCAACTCTGCTTGCTAGGGAAACAGAACCTTGCTGCAAGTTGTGCTTTTAGGTTGCAGATTAGAGTGGAATGTGTCAGGACAAACCCCCATAAGTTTTAGCCTCCTTAATTCTTGTTTGTGTCTTTAAGTTTTCATTTTTATCAGAGCAAATTGGATTTTAAAATGTCTTTTGTTCTAGCTGCACAGAATCTTGTTCATGTACACATATACATATATCTATTGATCGTTGTGTCCTTTTCCATGTAGGTTATTGTAGAGTGTTGAATAGACCACTCTTGGTATTCCATAGGTCTTTGGGGATGATATATTTTATATGTATTAGTATATGTTTGTTAACCCCAATATCCTAATTTGTCCATTCCTCACACCTTTTCTTTGGCTTAACCATAAGTTTGTCTTCTCCATCTGAGATCGTCTTTCCCTATGGAAATATGTTCATTTTTATGAATTTTCAGATAACATAAGTGATATCGTAGAACATTTGTCTTTCGCAATCTGACTTACTTCACGTTGTGTGATTATCTCTAGGCTCATCCGTGGTGCTGCATATGCCATTCTTTTATTTTTTTTCGTGGCTAATATTCCATTCTGTACATATACCACTTCTTCTTTGTCCATTCATCTGTTTATGGAGCTTTTTTTTGCTTCCATGTCTTGGCTCTTTCAATATTGCTGCAGTGCACATTTGCCTGCCTCTGTCTTTCCGATTCTGGTGGTCTTAGGTTATAGGCCCAGAAGGTGCCCTGCCGCATCATACGGTAGCTCAATTTTTACCTTTTAAAGCAGCTGCATTCAGTTTTCATTAGTGCTGTTAGCACTTTACACCCCATCAGCAGCTAGAAGGTACACAGTTCCCTAAAACCTCTTCAGCATTTATAGTTTGTAGACTTTTTGCTGATGGTCATTTGACTGGTGTGAGCTGAAACCTTTGTGGACGTGGGATTTGCATGCAGCTAATAATTCCTTATACTGAGCTTTAGGCATGTCTTTTTTTTTCTTTTCCTTTTTTTTTAAAGAGTGAGTACAACTTCCCTCTCATATTGACTTCTTGAAAACTTTGTCATGTGTTGAAATTTCTTGCCTATTCCCTACCCCAGGACATTTTTTGAGGGCAGGTATCATTTACAGCCCCGCAGTCCTCGTGACTATTAAGCGACCATTAGCACTGTGTTTAAAGCTGCTGTTGTGGGAAACAGCCACAAGGCGGCAGCATTGTTACGTTCTCAACTCTTGTTACTAGGGCAACAGAGTCTTCCTGGACGTCGTGTTCCTCGGTTGTAAATTAGAGTGGAATGTGCTGGGACAAGCCCCCAGAAGTTTATGTCTCCTTACTTATGTTCGTTTTTTAAATTTAATTTATATTTCTTATCGGAGGAAATTTGATTAGAGTGTTGTGATTGTCTGGCTGTACAGAATCTGGTCAATGATTCATACATATGTCTGTTCATCTTCGGATCCTGTTACCATGTATGTTATTACAGAATGTTGAGTAGACCTCCCTTGGTATTTGGTAGGTGTTTTGTCATGATATATTTTATATGTATTGGTGATTATATAATTCATATAGTTTATATGTTATATGTTTATATACATTTAACATACATTAGTATATGTATGCTACCCCCATAATCCTAATTTATCCATCCTCCCACCTTTCATTTTGGTTAACCATTAGTTTGTTTTATCAGTCTGTGAGTGTGTTTTTCTGTGGAAATATGTTCATTGGGAGCAATCTTAGGATGGATAACACGTATAAATGATATCATAGGATATTTGTCATTCCTTTTTGACTTACTTAACGTACTATGATTATTTCTAGGCTCATGTGTAGTCCTGAAAACGGCATTGTTCATTTTTTTCCCGAGGCTACTATTCCATTCGGTACGTACACCACTTCTTCTTTGTCCATTTGTCTGTTGATGGACATTTTGTTTGCTTGCATGGCTTGGCTATTGTAAATATTGCTGCAGTGCATGTTTGCCTGTCTGTGCCTTTCCCATTCTGGTCTTCTTAGGGTATAGGCCCATTAGGGGATCGGCCGCATGATATGGTAGCTCAATTTTTACCTTTTAAACGCAGCTCCGTTCTGTTCTCATGATTAGCTGTTACCAGTTTACATCCAACCAACAGCATAGTGGGTATGCATTTCTCCCCCAACCCGTCAGCATGCATGGTTTGTAGACTTTTTACGGATGGCATTTTGAATATTGGGTGGTGAAATCTTTTTGTAGTTTGGATTTGCATCCAACCAATAATTCCTGATATTGAGCTTTTATCCATGTTCTTCTTTTTTTAGAACAACCGAGTGAGTAACACTTACCTCTTCAAATTGTTTTCTTGAAAAATTTTCCGTGTTGTGAACTTTCTTGGCCATTACCTACCCCAGGACATTTTTTGAGGACACGTGTCATTTACGGCCCTACAATTACTGTGAATCTCAAGTGACCCTTAGCCCTGTGTTTAAAGCTGCTGTTGTGGGAAACGGCCACAAGGCGGCAGCATTTCTCCATTCCCAAGTCTGGTTACTAGGGCAGCAGAGCCTTCCTGAAAGTTGTGTTCCTAGGTTGTAAATTAGAATGGGATGTGCCAGGGAAAACCCCAATAACTTTATGTCTCATTAATTGTTGTTCGTGGTTTTAATTTTTTAAATTGGGGTAATGAGCAGAATAGTGTTTGTTCTGGGTGTGCACAATCAGGTTCAATTGAACATTATATATATCTACTCATGTACAGATCCTCTTCCCATGTAAATTACTATTATTTTTTTAAATAAATTTATTTTATTTATTTATTTATTTTTGGCTGAGTTGGATCTTCGTTGCTGCATGTGGGCTTTCTCCAGTTGCGGTGAGCGGGGGCTACTCTCCGTTGCGGTGCACCGGCTTCTCACTGCAGTGGCTTCTCTTGTTGCGGAGCACGGGCTCTAGGCGTGTGGGCTTCAGTAGTTGTGGTGCATGGGCTCAGTAGTTATGGCTCATGGGCTCCAGAGCGTAGGCTCATTAGTTGTGGTGCACGGGCTTAGTTGCTCTGCTGCATGTGGGACCTTCCCGAACCAGGGATCGAACCTGTGTCCCCTGCATTGGCAGGTGGATTCTTAACCACGGTGCCACCAGGCAAGCCCCCGTGTAAATTATTACAGCGCGTTCAGTAGACCTCCCTTGGTATATGGTCGGTCTTTTTGATACGTGTGTTTAATATGTATTTGTATACGTACGGTAACCCTAATCTTAATGTGTCCATTCCTCCCACCTTTCCTTTTAGATAACCATAGTTTGTTTTCTAAGTCTGTGAGAGTCTTTCTCTGTGGAAATATGTTCATACGTGTCAGTTGTTAGGTAACAGCTAGGAGTGATATCACAGGTTATTTGTCGGCTGCTTTCCGACTTACCTCATGTTCTGTGATTATCTCTAGGCTCATCTATGGTGCTGCAAAGAGCAGTGTTTCATCCTTTTCCATGGCGAATATTGCATTGTGTACATGGACCACTTCTTCTTTGTGCATTCATCTGTGGATGGACATTTTGGTTACTTCCAAGTCTTGGCAATGCTAAATATTGATGCAGTGCAGGATTGCCAGCCTGTGTCTTTTGGATTCTGGTCTTCTCAGGGATTAGGCCCAGCAGTGGGCCTACTAGATCATATGGTGGTTCAAATTTTTCCCTTTCAACGCACCTCCATTCTGTTCTCACTACTGGCTGTTACCAGTTTACATGCCACCAGCAACTAGAGGGTACACAGTTCTCTAAAACCCCTTCAGAATTTATTGTTTGTAGACTTTTTACTGATGGCATTTTGAGTGTTGGGTGGTGATACCTTCTTGTAGGTTGGATTTGCATGCGTCTAATAATTCCCGATATTGAGCTTTCATCTACGTTTTTTTTTTAAGTAAAACAGAGAAACTCACCTCTTCAAATTGTTTCCTTGAAAAATTTGCCATGTTCCCTGAATTCCTGTGGCCATTACCTGCACCAGGACATTTTTTGAGGGCAGGTGTCCTTTACAGCCCTGTAGTAATTGTGAATATCACATGACCATTAGTTCTGCATTTAAAGCTGCTGTTGCAGGAAACGGCCACAAGGGGGCAGCATTTCTATATTCCCAACTCTGGTTACTAGGGCAACACAGCCTTCCTGGAAGTCCTGTTTGTAGGTTGTAAAGTAGAGTGGAATGTGCCAGGACAAACCCCCAGAAACTATGTCTACTTATTTGTTGTTGATATTCTCAGTTTAATTTTCATTTTTCTCAGAGCAAATTTGATTGCAATGTTGTGTTTGTTCTAGGTGTACAGAATGTCTTTCATTGATTCATATATCTTTTCATGTTTGGATCCTGTTCCGTAGAGATTATTACAGAATGTTGTGTAGACCTCTCTTGGTATTCGGTATGTCTGATGATTATATATTTTATAAGTATTAGCATATGTCTGTTAAACCCAATATCCTCCGTTATACATTCCTCACACCTTTCCGTTTGGTTAAGCACAAGCTTGTTTTCTGAACACGTGAGTGTCCCTCTCTGTGGAAATAGGTTCATTCCTATCAATTTTTAGATAAGACCTATATGTGATATCATAGGATATGTGTCTCTCGCTTTCTGACTTACTTCAAGGTGCGTGATTGTCTGTAGCCTCGTCTATGGTGCTGCAAACGGCATTGTTTCATTCTTTTCTGTGTCTAATATTGCATTGTGTACATGGACCACTTTTTCGTCCATTCATCTGATGATGGACATTTTTGTTGCTTCCATGTCTTGGCTATTGTAAATACTGCTGCAATACACGATGTTCCATCCTGTGTCTTTTTGATTCTGGCTTTCACAGGTGACAGGCCCAATAGTGGGCCTTCCGGATCATATGGGGACTCAATTTTTACCTTTCAATGCACTGCCATTCTGTTCCTATTATTGGCGGTTACCAGTTTACATCCCACTTAGACCGAGAGGTTACGCTATTCTCCACAACTTCTTCAACATCTATTGTTTGTTGACGTTTTGCTGATGGTCATTCTGACTGGTGTGAGGTGATACGTTTGTGTAGATTGGATTTGCATGCGTCTAATAATTCCTGATGTTTTGCGTGGATCAATGTCCTTTTCATTTTTTTTTTAAGATTCAGCTAAACTTACAACTTCAAATTTCCTTCTTGAAAAATTTGCCGCGTTTGGATTTTTTTGGCCATTCCCTACCCCAGGACAGTTTTTGAGGGCATGAGTCATTTACAGCCCTGCAGTCCTTGTGAATATTAGTGACCATTAGCAGTGGATTTAAAGCTGCTGTTTGAGGAAACGGCCTTAAGGTGGCAGCATTTCTACGTTGGCAACTCTGCTTGCTAGGGAAACAGAACCTTGCTGCAAGTTGTGCTTTTAGGTTGCAGATTAGAGTGGAATGTGTCAGGACAAACCCCCATAAGTTTTAGCCTCCTTAATTCTTGTTTGTGTCTTTAAGTTTTCATTTTTATCAGAGCAAATTGGATTTTAAAATGTCTTTTGTTCTAGCTGCACAGAATCTTGTTCATGTACACATATACATATATCTATTGATCGTTGTGTCCTTTTCCATGTAGGTTATTGTAGAGTGTTGAATAGACCACTCTTGGTATTCCATAGGTCTTTGGGGATGATATATTTTATATGTATTAGTATATGTTTGTTAACCCCAATATCCTAATTTGTCCATTCCTCACACCTTTTCTTTGGCTTAACCATAAGTTTGTCTTCTCCATCTGAGATCGTCTTTCCCTATGGAAATATGTTCATTTTTATGAATTTTCAGATAACATAAGTGATATCGTAGAACATTTGTCTTTCGCAATCTGACTTACTTCACGTTGTGTGATTATCTCTAGGCTCATCCGTGGTGCTGCATATGCCATTCTTTTATTTTTTTTCGTGGCTAATATTCCATTCTGTACATATACCACTTCTTCTTTGTCCATTCATCTGTTTATGGAGCTTTTTTTTGCTTCCATGTCTTGGCTCTTTCAATATTGCTGCAGTGCACATTTGCCTGCCTCTGTCTTTCCGATTCTGGTGGTCTTAGGTTATAGGCCCAGAAGGTGCCCTGCCGCATCATACGGTAGCTCAATTTTTACCTTTTAAAGCAGCTGCATTCAGTTTTCATTAGTGCTGTTAGCACTTTACACCCCATCAGCAGCTAGAAGGTACACAGTTCCCTAAAACCTCTTCAGCATTTATAGTTTGTAGACTTTTTGCTGATGGTCATTTGACTGGTGTGAGCTGAAACCTTTGTGGACGTGGGATTTGCATGCAGCTAATAATTCCTTATACTGATCTTTAGGCATGTCTTTTTTTTTCTTTTCCTTTTTTTTTAAAGAGTGAGTACAACTTCCCTCTCATATTGACTTCTTGAAAACTTTGTCATGTGTTGAAATTTCTTGCCTATTCCCTACCCCAGGACATTTTTCGAGGGCAGGTATCATTTACAGCCCCGCAGTCCTCGTGACTATTAAGCGACCATTAGCACTGTGTTTAAAGCTGCTGTTGTGGGAAACAGCCACAAGGCGGCAGCATTGTTACGTTCTCAACTCTTGTTACTAGGGCAACAGAGTCTTCCTGGACGTCGTGTTCCTCGGTTGTAAATTAGAGTGGAATGTGCTGGGACAAGCCCCCAGAAGTTTATGTCTCCTTACTTATGTTCGTTTTTTAAATTTAATTTATATTTCTTATCGGAGGAAATTTGATTAGAGTGTTGTGATTGTCTGGCTGTACAGAATCTGGTCAATGATTCATACATATGTCTGTTCATCTTCGGATCCTGTTACCATGTATGTTATTACAGAATGTTGAGTAGACCTCCCTTGGTATTTGGTAGGTGTTTTGTCATGATATATTTTATATGTATTGGTGATTATATAATTCATATAGTTTATATGTTATATGTTTATATACATTTAACATACATTAGTATATGTATGCTACCCCCATAATCCTAATTTATCCATCCTCCCACCTTTCATTTTGGTTAACCATTAGTTTGTTTTATCAGTCTGTGAGTGTGTTTTTCTGTGGAAATATGTTCATTGGGAGCAATCTTAGGATGGATAACACGTATAAATGATATCATAGGATATTTGTCATTCCTTTTTGACTTACTTAACGTACTATGATTATTTCTAGGCTCATGTGTAGTCCTGAAAACGGCATTGTTCATTTTTTTCCCGAGGCTACTATTCCATTCGGTACGTACACCACTTCTTCTTTGTCCATTTGTCTGTTGATGGACATTTTGTTTGCTTGCATGGCTTGGCTATTGTAAATATTGCTGCAGTGCATGTTTGCCTGTCTGTGCCTTTCCCATTCTGGTCTTCTTAGGGTATAGGCCCATTAGGGGATCGGCCGCATGATATGGTAGCTCAATTTTTACCTTTTAAACGCAGCTCCGTTCTGTTCTCATGATTAGCTGTTACCAGTTTACATCCAACCAACAGCATAGTGGGTATGCATTTCTCCCCCAACCCGTCAGCATGCATGGTTTGTAGACTTTTTACGGATGGCATTTTGAATATTGGGTGGTGAAATCTTTTTGTAGTTTGGATTTGCATCCAACCAATAATTCCTGATATTGAGCTTTTATCCATGTTCTTCTTTTTTTAGAACAACCGAGTGAGTAACACTTACCTCTTCAAATTGTTTTCTTGAAAAATTTTCCGTGTTGTGAACTTTCTTGGCCATTACCTACCCCAGGACATTTTTTGAGGACACGTGTCATTTACGGCCCTACAATTACTGTGAATCTCAAGTGACCCTTAGCCCTGTGTTTAAAGCTGCTGTTGTGGGAAACGGCCACAAGGCGGCAGCATTTCTCCATTCCCAAGTCTGGTTACTAGGGCAGCAGAGCCTTCCTGAAAGTTGTGTTCCTAGGTTGTAAATTAGAATGGGATGTGCCAGGGAAAACCCCAATAACTTTATGTCTCATTAATTGTTGTTCGTGGTTTTAATTTTTTAAATTGGGGTAATGAGCAGAATAGTGTTTGTTCTGGGTGTGCACAATCAGGTTCAATTGAACATTATATATATCTACTCATGTACAGATCCTCTTCCCATGTAAATTACTATTATTTTTTTAAATAAATTTATTTTATTTATTTATTTATTTTTGGCTGAGTTGGATCTTCGTTGCTGCATGTGGGCTTTCTCCAGTTGCGGTGAGCGGGGGCTACTCTCCGTTGCGGTGCACCGGCTTCTCACTGCAGTGGCTTCTCTTGTTGCGGAGCACGGGCTCTAGGCGTGTGGGCTTCAGTAGTTGTGGTGCATGGGCTCAGTAGTTATGGCTCATGGGCTCCAGAGCGTAGGCTCATTAGTTGTGGTGCACGGGCTTAGTTGCTCTGCTGCATGTGGGACCTTCCCGAACCAGGGATCAAACCTGTGTCCCCTGCATTGGCAGGTGGATTCTTAACCACGGTGCCACCAGGCAAGCCCCCGTGTAAATTATTACAGCGCGTTCAGTAGACCTCCCTTGGTATATGGTCGGTCTTTTTGATACGTGTGTTTAATATGTATTTGTATACGTACGGTAACCCTAATCTTAATGTGTCCATTCCTCCCACCTTTCCTTTTAGATAACCATAGTTTGTTTTCTAAGTCTGTGAGAGTCTTTCTCTGTGGAAATATGTTCATACGTGTCAGTTGTTAGGTAACAGCTAGGAGTGATATCACAGGTTATTTGTCGGCTGCTTTCCGACTTACCTCATGTTCTGTGATTATCTCTAGGCTCATCTATGGTGCTGCAAAGAGCAGTGTTTCATCCTTTTCCATGGCGAATATTGCATTGTGTACATGGACCACTTCTTCTTTGTGCATTCATCTGTGGATGGACATTTTGGTTACTTCCAAGTCTTGGCAATGCTAAATATTGATGCAGTGCAGGATTGCCAGCCTGTGTCTTTTGGATTCTGGTCTTCTCAGGGATTAGGCCCAGCAGTGGGCCTACTAGATCATATGGTGGTTCAAATTTTTCCCTTTCAACGCACCTCCATTCTGTTCTCACTACTGGCTGTTACCAGTTTACATGCCACCAGCAACTAGAGGGTACACAGTTCTCTAAAACCCCTTCAGAATTTATTGTTTGTAGACTTTTTACTGATGGCATTTTGAGTGTTGGGTGGTGATACCTTCTTGTAGGTTGGATTTGCATGCGTCTAATAATTCCCGATATTGAGCTTTCATCTACGTTTTTTTTTTAAGTAAAACAGAGAAACTCACCTCTTCAAATTGTTTCCTTGAAAAATTTGCCATGTTCCCTGAATTCCTGTGGCCATTACCTGCACCAGGACATTTTTTGAGGGCAGGTGTCCTTTACAGCCCTGTAGTAATTGTGAATATCACATGACCATTAGTTCTGCATTTAAAGCTGCTGTTGCAGGAAACGGCCACAAGGGGGCAGCATTTCTATATTCCCAACTCTGGTTACTAGGGCAACACAGCCTTCCTGGAAGTCCTGTTTGTAGGTTGTAAAGTAGAGTGGAATGTGCCAGGACAAACCCCCAGAAACTATGTCTACTTATTTGTTGTTGATATTCTCAGTTTAATTTTCATTTTTCTCAGAGCAAATTTGATTGCAATGTTGTGTTTGTTCTAGGTGTACAGAATGTCTTTCATTGATTCATATATCTTTTCATGTTTGGATCCTGTTCCGTAGAGATTATTACAGAATGTTGTGTAGACCTCTCTTGGTATTCGGTATGTCTGATGATTATATATTTTATAAGTATTAGCATATGTCTGTTAAACCCAATATCCTCCGTTATACATTCCTCACACCTTTCCGTTTGGTTAAGCACAAGCTTGTTTTCTGAACACGTGAGTGTCCCTCTCTGTGGAAATAGGTTCATTCCTATCAATTTTTAGATAAGACCTATACGTGATATCATAGGATATGTGTCTCTCGCTTTCTGACTTACTTCAAGGTGTGTGATTGTCTGTAGCCTCGTCTATGGTGCTGCAAACGGCATTGTTTCATTCTTTTCTGTGTCTAATATTGCATTGTGTACATGGACCACTTTTTCGTCCATTCATCTGATGGTGGACATTTTTGTTGCTTCCATGTCTTGGCTATTGTAAATACTGCTGCAATACACGATGTTCCATCCTGTGTCTTTTTGATTCTGGCTTTCACAGGTGACAGGCCCAATAGTGGGCCTTCCGGATCATATGGGGACTCAATTTTTACCTTTCAACGCACTGCCATTCTGTTCCTATTATTGGCGGTTACCAGTTTACATCCCACTTAGACCGAGAGGTTACGCTATTCTCCACAACTTCTTCAACATCTATTGTTTGTTGACGTTTTGCTGATGGTCATTCTGACTGGTGTGAGGTGATACGTTTGTGTAGATTGGATTTGCATGCGTCTAATAATTCCTGATGTTTTGCGTGGATCAATGTCCTTTTCATTTTTTTTTTAAGATTCAGCTAAACTTACAACTTCAAATTTCCTTCTTGAAAAATTTGCCGCGTTTGGATTTTTTTGGCCATTCCCTACCCCAGGACAGTTTTTGAGGGCATGAGTCATTTACAGCCCTGCAGTCCTTGTGAATATTAGTGACCATTAGCAGTGGATTTAAAGCTGCTGTTTGAGGAAACGGCCTTAAGGTGGCAGCATTTCTACGTTGGCAACTCTGCTTGCTAGGGAAACAGAACCTTGCTGCAAGTTGTGCTTTTAGGTTGCAGATTAGAGTGGAATGTGTCAGGACAAACCCCCATAAGTTTTAGCCTCCTTAATTCTTGTTTGTGTCTTTAAGTTTTCATTTTTATCAGAGCAAATTGGATTTTAAAATGTCTTTTGTTCTAGCTGCACAGAATCTTGTTCATGTACACATATACATATATCTATTGATCGTTGTGTCCTTTTCCATGTAGGTTATTGTAGAGTGTTGAATAGACCACTCTTGGTATTCCATAGGTCTTTGGGGATGATATATTTTATATGTATTAGTATATGTTTGTTAACCCCAATATCCTAATTTGTCCATTCCTCACACCTTTTCTTTGGCTTAACCATAAGTTTGTCTTCTCCATCTGAGATCGTCTTTCCCTATGGAAATATGTTCATTTTTATGAATTTTCAGATAACATAAGTGATATCGTAGAACATTTGTCTTTCGCAATCTGACTTACTTCACGTTGTGTGATTATCTCTAGGCTCATCCGTGGTGCTGCATATGCCATTCTTTTATTTTTTTTCGTGGCTAATATTCCATTCTGTACATATACCACTTCTTCTTTGTCCATTCATCTGTTTATGGAGCTTTTTTTTGCTTCCATGTCTTGGCTCTTTCAATATTGCTGCAGTGCACATTTGCCTGCCTCTGTCTTTCCGATTCTGGTGGTCTTAGGTTATAGGCCCAGAAGGTGCCCTGCCGCATCACACGGTAGCTCAATTTTTACCTTTTAAAGCAGCTGCATTCAGTTTTCATTAGTGCTGTTAGCACTTTACACCCCATCAGCAGCTAGAAGGTACACAGTTCCCTAAAACCTCTTCAGCATTTATAGTTTGTAGACTTTTTGCTGATGGTCATTTGACTGGTGTGAGCTGAAACCTTTGTGGACGTGGGATTTGCATGCAGCTAATAATTCCTTATACTGAGCTATAGGCATGTCTTTTTTTTCCTTTTCCTTTTTTTTTAAAGAGTGAGTACAACTTCCCTCTCATATTGACTTCTTGAAAACTTTGTCATGTGTTGAAATTTCTTGCCTATTCCCTACCCCAGGACATTTTTCGAGGGCAGGTATCATTTACAGCCCCGCAGTCCTCGTGACTATTAAGCGACCATTAGCACTGTGTTTAAAGCTGCTGTTGTGGGAAACAGCCACAAGGCGGCAGCATTGTTACGTTCTCAACTCTTGTTACTAGGGCAACAGAGTCTTCCTGGACGTCGTGTTCCTCGGTTGTAAATTAGAGTGGAATGTGCTGGGACAAGCCCCCAGAAGTTTATGTCTCCTTACTTATGTTCGTTTTTTAAATTTAATTTATATTTCTTATCGGAGGAAATTTGATTAGAGTGTTGTGATTGTCTGGCTGTACAGAATCTGGTCAATGATTCATACATATGTCTGTTCATCTTCGGATCCTGTTACCATGTATGTTATTACAGAATGTTGAGTAGACCTCCCTTGGTATTTGGTAGGTGTTTTGTCATGATATATTTTATATGTATTGGTGATTATATAATTCATATAGTTTATATGTTATATGTTTATATACATTTAACATACATTAGTATATGTATGCTACCCCCATAATCCTAATTTATCCATCCTCCCACCTTTCATTTTGGTTAACCATTAGTTTGTTTTATCAGTCTGTGAGTGTGTTTTTCTGTGGAAATATGTTCATTGGGAGCAATCTTAGGATGGATAACACGTATAAATGATATCATAGGATATTTGTCATTCCTTTTTGACTTACTTAACGTACTATGATTATTTCTAGGCTCATGTGTAGTCCTGAAAACGGCATTGTTCATTTTTTTCCCGAGGCTACTATTCCATTCGGTACGTACACCACTTCTTCTTTGTCCATTTGTCTGTTGATGGACATTTTGTTTGCTTGCATGGCTTGGCTATTGTAAATATTGCTGCAGTGCATGTTTGCCTGTCTGTGCCTTTCCCATTCTGGTCTTCTTAGGGTATAGGCCCATTAGGGGATCGGCCGCATGATATGGTAGCTCAATTTTTACCTTTTAAACGCAGCTCCGTTCTGTTCTCATGATTAGCTGTTACCAGTTTACATCCAACCAACAGCATAGTGGGTATGCATTTCTCCCCCAACCCGTCAGCATGCATGGTTTGTAGACTTTTTACGGATGGCATTTTGAATATTGGGTGGTGAAATCTTTTTGTAGTTTGGATTTGCATCCAACCAATAATTCCTGATATTGAGCTTTTATCCATGTTCTTCTTTTTTTAAAACAACCGAGTGAGTAACACTTACCTCTTCAAATTGTTTTCTTGAAAAATTTTCCGTGTTGTGAACTTTCTTGGCCATTACCTACCCCAGGACATTTTTTGAGGACACGTGTCATTTACGGCCCTACAATTACTGTGAATCTCAAGTGACCCTTAGCCCTGTGTTTAAAGCTGCTGTTGTGGGAAACGGCCACAAGGCGGCAGCATTTCTCCATTCCCAAGTCTGGTTACTAGGGCAGCAGAGCCTTCCTGAAAGTTGTGTTCCTAGGTTGTAAATTAGAATGGGATGTGCCAGGGAAAACCCCAATAACTTTATGTCTCATTAATTGTTGTTCGTGGTTTTAATTTTTTAAATTGGGGTAATGAGCAGAATAGTGTTTGTTCTGGGTGTGCACAATCAGGTTCAATTGAACATTATATATATCTACTCATGTACAGATCCTCTTCCCATGTAAATTACTATTATTTTTTTAAATAAATTTATTTTATTTATTTATTTATTTTTGGCTGAGTTGGATCTTCGTTGCTGCATGTGGGCTTTCTCCAGTTGCGGTGAGCGGGGGCTACTCTCCGTTGCGGTGCACCGGCTTCTCACTGCAGTGGCTTCTCTTGTTGCGGAGCACGGGCTCTAGGCGTGTGGGCTTCAGTAGTTGTGGTGCATGGGCTCAGTAGTTATGGCTCATGGGCTCCAGAGCGTAGGCTCATTAGTTGTGGTGCACGGGCTTAGTTGCTCTGCTGCATGTGGGACCTTCCCGAACCAGGGATCAAACCTGTGTCCCCTGCATTGGCAGGTGGATTCTTAACCACGGTGCCACCAGGCAAGCCCCCGTGTAAATTATTACAGCGCGTTCAGTAGACCTCCCTTGGTATATGGTCGGTCTTTTTGATACGTGTGTTTAATATGTATTTGTATACGTACGGTAACCCTAATCTTAATGTGTCCATTCCTCCCACCTTTCCTTTTAGATAACCATAGTTTGTTTTCTAAGTCTGTGAGAGTCTTTCTCTGTGGAAATATGTTCATACGTGTCAGTTGTTAGGTAACAGCTAGGAGTGATATCACAGGTTATTTGTCGGCTGCTTTCCGACTTACCTCATGTTCTGTGATTATCTCTAGGCTCATCTATGGTGCTGCAAAGAGCAGTGTTTCATCCTTTTCCATGGCGAATATTGCATTGTGTACATGGACCACTTCTTCTTTGTGAATTCATCTGTGGATGGACATTTTGGTTACTTCCAAGTCTTGGCAATGCTAAATATTGATGCAGTGCAGGATTGCCAGCCTGTGTCTTTTGGATTCTGGTCTTCTCAGGGATTAGGCCCAGCAGTGGGCCTACTAGATCATATGGTGGTTCAAATTTTTCCCTTTCAACGCACCTCCATTCTGTTCTCACTACTGGCTGTTACCAGTTTACATGCCACCAGCAACTAGAGGGTACACAGTTCTCTAAAACCCCTTCAGAATTTATTGTTTGTAGACTTTTTACTGATGGCATTTTGAGTGTTGGGTGGTGATACCTTCTTGTAGGTTGGATTTGCATGCGTCTAATAATTCCCGATATTGAGCTTTCATCTACGTTTTTTTTTTAAGTAAAACAGAGAAACTCACCTCTTCAAATTGTTTCCTTGAAAAATTTGCCATGTTCCCTGAATTCCTGTGGCCATTACCTGCACCAGGACATTTTTTGAGGGCAGGTGTCCTTTACAGCCCTGTAGTAATTGTGAATATCACATGACCATTAGTTCTGCATTTAAAGCTGCTGTTGCAGGAAACGGCCACAAGGGGGCAGCATTTCTATATTCCCAACTCTGGTTACTAGGGCAACACAGCCTTCCTGGAAGTCCTGTTTGTAGGTTGTAAAGTAGAGTGGAATGTGCCAGGACAAACCCCCAGAAACTATGTCTACTTATTTGTTGTTGATATTCTCAGTTTAATTTTCATTTTTCTCAGAGCAAATTTGATTGCAATGTTGTGTTTGTTCTAGGTGTACAGAATGTCTTTCATTGATTCATATATCTTTTCATGTTTGGATCCTGTTCCGTAGAGATTATTACAGAATGTTGTGTAGACCTCTCTTGGTATTCGGTATGTCTGATGATTATATATTTTATAAGTATTAGCATATGTCTGTTAAACCCAATATCCTCCGTTATACATTCCTCACACCTTTCCGTTTGGTTAAGCACAAGCTTGTTTTCTGAACACGTGAGTGTCCCTCTCTGTGGAAATAGGTTCATTCCTATCAATTTTTAGATAAGACCTATACGTGATATCATAGGATATGTGTCTCTCGCTTTCTGACTTACTTCAAGGTGCGTGATTGTCTGTAGCCTCGTCTATGGTGCTGCAAACGGCATTGTTTCATTCTTTTCTGTGTCTAATATTGCATTGTGTACATGGACCACTTTTTCGTCCATTCATCTGATGGTGGACATTTTTGTTGCTTCCATGTCTTGGCTATTGTAAATACTGCTGCAATACACGATGTTCCATCCTGTGTCTTTTTGATTCTGGCTTTCACAGGTGACAGGCCCAATAGTGGGCCTTCCGGATCATATGGGGACTCAATTTTTACCTTTCAACGCACTGCCATTCTGTTCCTATTATTGGCGGTTACCAGTTTACATCCCACTTAGACCGAGAGGTTACGCTATTCTCCACAACTTCTTCAACATCTATTGTTTGTTGACGTTTTGCTGATGGTCATTCTGACTGGTGTGAGGTGATACGTTTGTGTAGATTGGATTTGCATGCGTCTAATAATTCCTGATGTTTTGCGTGGATCAATGTCCTTTTCATTTTTTTTTTAAGATTCAGCTAAACTTACAACTTCAAATTTCCTTCTTGAAAAATTTGCCGCGTTTGGATTTTTTTGGCCATTCCCTACCCCAGGACAGTTTTTGAGGGCATGAGTCATTTACAGCCCTGCAGTCCTTGTGAATATTAGTGACCATTAGCAGTGGATTTAAAGCTGCTGTTTGAGGAAACGGCCTTAAGGTGGCAGCATTTCTACGTTGGCAACTCTGCTTGCTAGGGAAACAGAACCTTGCTGCAAGTTGTGCTTTTAGGTTGCAGATTAGAGTGGAATGTGTCAGGACAAACCCCCATAAGTTTTAGCCTCCTTAATTCTTGTTTGTGTCTTTAAGTTTTCATTTTTATCAGAGCAAATTGGATTTTAAAATGTCTTTTGTTCTAGCTGCACAGAATCTTGTTCATGTACACATATACATATATCTATTGATCGTTGTGTCCTTTTCCATGTAGGTTATTGTAGAGTGTTGAATAGACCACTCTTGGTATTCCATAGGTCTTTGGGGATGATATATTTTATATGTATTAGTATATGTTTGTTAACCCCAATATCCTAATTTGTCCATTCCTCACACCTTTTCTTTGGCTTAACCATAAGTTTGTCTTCTCCATCTGAGATCGTCTTTCCCTATGGAAATATGTTCATTTTTATGAATTTTCAGATAACATAAGTGATATCGTAGAACATTTGTCTTTCGCAATCTGACTTACTTCACGTTGTGTGATTATCTCTAGGCTCATCCGTGGTGCTGCATATGCCATTCTTTTATTTTTTTTCGTGGCTAATATTCCATTCTGTACATATACCACTTCTTCTTTGTCCATTCATCTGTTTATGGAGCTTTTTTTTGCTTCCATGTCTTGGCTCTTTCAATATTGCTGCAGTGCACATTTGCCTGCCTCTGTCTTTCCGATTCTGGTGGTCTTAGGTTATAGGCCCAGAAGGTGCCCTGCCGCATCACACGGTAGCTCAATTTTTACCTTTTAAAGCAGCTGCATTCAGTTTTCATTAGTGCTGTTAGCACTTTACACCCCATCAGCAGCTAGAAGGTACACAGTTCCCTAAAACCTCTTCAGCATTTATAGTTTGTAGACTCTTTGCTGATGGTCATTTGACTGGTGTGAGCTGAAACCTTTGTGGACGTGGGATTTGCATGCAGCTAATAATTCCTTATACTGAGCTATAGGCATGTCTTTTTTTTCCTTTTCCTTTTTTTTTAAAGAGTGAGTACAACTTCCCTCTCATATTGACTTCTTGAAAACTTTGTCATGTGTTGAAATTTCTTGCCTATTCCCTACCCCAGGACATTTTTCGAGGGCAGGTATCATTTACAGCCCCGCAGTCCTCGTGACTATTAAGCGACCATTAGCACTGTGTTTAAAGCTGCTGTTGTGGGAAACAGCCACAAGGCGGCAGCATTGTTACGTTCTCAACTCTTGTTACTAGGGCAACAGAGTCTTCCTGGACGTCGTGTTCCTCGGTTGTAAATTAGAGTGGAATGTGCTGGGACAAGCCCCCAGAAGTTTATGTCTCCTTACTTATGTTCGTTTTTTAAATTTAATTTATATTTCTTATCGGAGGAAATTTGATTAGAGTGTTGTGATTGTCTGGCTGTACAGAATCTGGTCAATGATTCATACATATGTCTGTTCATCTTCGGATCCTGTTACCATGTATGTTATTACAGAATGTTGAGTAGACCTCCCTTGGTATTTGGTAGGTGTTTTGTCATGATATATTTTATATGTATTGGTGATTATATAATTCATATAGTTTATATGTTATATGTTTATATACATTTAACATACATTAGTATATGTATGCTACCCCCATAATCCTAATTTATCCATCCTCCCACCTTTCATTTTGGTTAACCATTAGTTTGTTTTATCAGTCTGTGAGTGTGTTTTTCTGTGGAAATATGTTCATTGGGAGCAATCTTAGGATGGATAACACGTATAAATGATATCATAGGATATTTGTCATTCCTTTTTGACTTACTTAACGTACTATGATTATTTCTAGGCTCATGTGTAGTCCTGAAAACGGCATTGTTCATTTTTTTCCCGAGGCTACTATTCCATTCGGTACGTACACCACTTCTTCTTTGTCCATTTGTCTGTTGATGGACATTTTGTTTGCTTGCATGGCTTGGCTATTGTAAATATTGCTGCAGTGCATGTTTGCCTGTCTGTGCCTTTCCCATTCTGGTCTTCTTAGGGTATAGGCCCATTAGGGGATCGGCCGCATGATATGGTAGCTCAATTTTTACCTTTTAAACGCAGCTCCGTTCTGTTCTCATGATTAGCTGTTACCAGTTTACATCCAACCAACAGCATAGTGGGTATGCATTTCTCCCCCAACCCGTCAGCATGCATGGTTTGTAGACTTTTTACGGATGGCATTTTGAATATTGGGTGGTGAAATCTTTTTGTAGTTTGGATTTGCATCCAACCAATAATTCCTGATATTGAGCTTTTATCCATGTTCTTCTTTTTTTAAAACAACCGAGTGAGTAACACTTACCTCTTCAAATTGTTTTCTTGAAAAATTTTCCGTGTTGTGAACTTTCTTGGCCATTACCTACCCCAGGACATTTTTTGAGGACACGTGTCATTTACGGCCCTACAATTACTGTGAATCTCAAGTGACCCTTAGCCCTGTGTTTAAAGCTGCTGTTGTGGGAAACGGCCACAAGGCGGCAGCATTTCTCCATTCCCAAGTCTGGTTACTAGGGCAGCAGAGCCTTCCTGAAAGTTGTGTTCCTAGGTTGTAAATTAGAATGGGATGTGCCAGGGAAAACCCCAATAACTTTATGTCTCATTAATTGTTGTTCGTGGTTTTAATTTTTTAAATTGGGGTAATGAGCAGAATAGTGTTTGTTCTGGGTGTGCACAATCAGGTTCAATTGAACATTATATATATCTACTCATGTACAGATCCTCTTCCCATGTAAATTACTATTATTTTTTTAAATAAATTTATTTTATTTATTTATTTATTTTTGGCTGAGTTGGATCTTCGTTGCTGCATGTGGGCTTTCTCCAGTTGCGGTGAGCGGGGGCTACTCTCCGTTGCGGTGCACCGGCTTCTCACTGCAGTGGCTTCTCTTGTTGCGGAGCACGGGCTCTAGGCGTGTGGGCTTCAGTAGTTGTGGTGCATGGGCTCAGTAGTTATGGCTCATGGGCTCCAGAGCGTAGGCTCATTAGTTGTGGTGCACGGGCTTAGTTGCTCTGCTGCATGTGGGACCTTCCCGAACCAGGGATCAAACCTGTGTCCCCTGCATTGGCAGGTGGATTCTTAACCATGGTGCCACCAGGCAAGCCCCCGTGTAAATTATTACAGCGCGTTCAGTAGACCTCCCTTGGTATATGGTCGGTCTTTTTGATACGTGTGTTTAATATGTATTTGTATACGTACGGTAACCCTAATCTTAATGTGTCCATTCCTCCCACCTTTCCTTTTAGATAACCATAGTTTGTTTTCTAAGTCTGTGAGAGTCTTTCTCTGTGGAAATATGTTCATACGTGTCAGTTGTTAGGTAACAGCTAGGAGTGATATCACAGGTTATTTGTCGGCTGCTTTCCGACTTACCTCATGTTCTGTGATTATCTCTAGGCTCATCTATGGTGCTGCAAAGAGCAGTGTTTCATCCTTTTCCATGGCGAATATTGCATTGTGTACATGGACCACTTCTTCTTTGTGAATTCATCTGTGGATGGACATTTTGGTTACTTCCAAGTCTTGGCAATGCTAAATATTGATGCAGTGCAGGATTGCCAGCCTGTGTCTTTTGGATTCTGGTCTTCTCAGGGATTAGGCCCAGCAGTGGGCCTACTAGATCATATGGTGGTTCAAATTTTTCCCTTTCAACGCACCTCCATTCTGTTCTCACTACTGGCTGTTACCAGTTTACATGCCACCAGCAACTAGAGGGTACACAGTTCTCTAAAACCCCTTCAGAATTTATTGTTTGTAGACTTTTTACTGATGGCATTTTGAGTGTTGGGTGGTGATACCTTCTTGTAGGTTGGATTTGCATGCGTCTAATAATTCCCGATATTGAGCTTTCATCTACGTTTTTTTTTTAAGTAAAACAGAGAAACTCACCTCTTCAAATTGTTTCCTTGAAAAATTTGCCATGTTCCCTGAATTCCTGTGGCCATTACCTGCACCAGGACATTTTTTGAGGGCAGGTGTCCTTTACAGCCCTGTAGTAATTGTGAATATCACATGACCATTAGTTCTGCATTTAAAGCTGCTGTTGCAGGAAACGGCCACAAGGGGGCAGCATTTCTATATTCCCAACTCTGGTTACTAGGGCAACACAGCCTTCCTGGAAGTCCTGTTTGTAGGTTGTAAAGTAGAGTGGAATGTGCCAGGACAAACCCCCAGAAACTATGTCTACTTATTTGTTGTTGATATTCTCAGTTTAATTTTCATTTTTCTCAGAGCAAATTTGATTGCAATGTTGTGTTTGTTCTAGGTGTACAGAATGTCTTTCATTGATTCATATATCTTTTCATGTTTGGATCCTGTTCCGTAGAGATTATTACAGAATGTTGTGTAGACCTCTCTTGGTATTCGGTATGTCTGATGATTATATATTTTATAAGTATTAGCATATGTCTGTTAAACCCAATATCCTCCGTTATACATTCCTCACACCTTTCCGTTTGGTTAAGCACAAGCTTGTTTTCTGAACACGTGAGTGTCCCTCTCTGTGGAAATAGGTTCATTCCTATCAATTTTTAGATAAGACCTATACGTGATATCATAGGATATGTGTCTCTCGCTTTCTGACTTACTTCAAGGTGCGTGATTGTCTGTAGCCTCGTCTATGGTGCTGCAAACGGCATTGTTTCATTCTTTTCTGTGTCTAATATTGCATTGTGTACATGGACCACTTTTTCGTCCATTCATCTGATGGTGGACATTTTTGTTGCTTCCATGTCTTGGCTATTGTAAATACTGCTGCAATACACGATGTTCCATCCTGTGTCTTTTTGATTCTGGCTTTCACAGGTGACAGGCCCAATAGTGGGCCTTCCGGATCATATGGGGACTCAATTTTTACCTTTCAACGCACTGCCATTCTGTTCCTATTATTGGCGGTTACCAGTTTACATCCCACTTAGACCGAGAGGTTACGCTATTCTCCACAACTTCTTCAACATCTATTGTTTGTTGACGTTTTGCTGATGGTCATTCTGACTGGTGTGAGGTGATACGTTTGTGTAGATTGGATTTGCATGCGTCTAATAATTCCTGATGTTTTGCGTGGATCAATGTCCTTTTCATTTTTTTTTTAAGATTCAGCTAAACTTACAACTTCAAATTTCCTTCTTGAAAAATTTGCCGCGTTTGGATTTTTTTGGCCATTCCCTACCCCAGGACAGTTTTTGAGGGCATGAGTCATTTACAGCCCTGCAGTCCTTGTGAATATTAGTGACCATTAGCAGTGGATTTAAAGCTGCTGTTTGAGGAAACGGCCTTAAGGTGGCAGCATTTCTACGTTGGCAACTCTGCTTGCTAGGGAAACAGAACCTTGCTGCAAGTTGTGCTTTTAGGTTGCAGATTAGAGTGGAATGTGTCAGGACAAACCCCCATAAGTTTTAGCCTCCTTAATTCTTGTTTGTGTCTTTAAGTTTTCATTTTTATCAGAGCAAATTGGATTTTAAAATGTCTTTTGTTCTAGCTGCACAGAATCTTGTTCATGTACACATATACATATATCTATTGATCGTTGTGTCCTTTTCCATGTAGGTTATTGTAGAGTGTTGAATAGACCACTCTTGGTATTCCATAGGTCTTTGGGGATGATATATTTTATATGTATTAGTATATGTTTGTTAACCCCAATATCCTAATTTGTCCATTCCTCACACCTTTTCTTTGGCTTAACCATAAGTTTGTCTTCTCCATCTGAGATCGTCTTTCCCTATGGAAATATGTTCATTTTTATGAATTTTCAGATAACATAAGTGATATCGTAGAACATTTGTCTTTCGCAATCTGACTTACTTCACGTTGTGTGATTATCTCTAGGCTCATCCGTGGTGCTGCATATGCCATTCTTTTATTTTTTTTCGTGGCTAATATTCCATTCTGTACATATACCACTTCTTCTTTGTCCATTCATCTGTTTATGGAGCTTTTTTTTGCTTCCATGTCTTGGCTCTTTCAATATTGCTGCAGTGCACATTTGCCTGCCTCTGTCTTTCCGATTCTGGTGGTCTTAGGTTATAGGCCCAGAAGGTGCCCTGCCGCATCATACGGTAGCTCAATTTTTACCTTTTAAAGCAGCTGCATTCAGTTTTCATTAGTGCTGTTAGCACTTTACACCCCATCAGCAGCTAGAAGGTACACAGTTCCCTAAAACCTCTTCAGCATTTATAGTTTGTAGACTTTTTGCTGATGGTCATTTGACTGGTGTGAGCTGAAACCTTTGTGGACGTGGGATTTGCATGCAGCTAATAATTCCTTATACTGAGCTATAGGCATGTCTTTTTTTTTCTTTTCCTTTTTTTTTAAAGAGTGAGTACAACTTCCCTCTCATATTGACTTCTTGAAAACTTTGTCATGTGTTGAAATTTCTTGCCTATTCCCTACCCCAGGACATTTTTCGAGGGCAGGTATCATTTACAGCCCCGCAGTCCTCGTGACTATTAAGCGACCATTAGCACTGTGTTTAAAGCTGCTGTTGTGGGAAACAGCCACAAGGCGGCAGCATTGTTACGTTCTCAACTCTTGTTACTAGGGCAACAGAGTCTTCCTGGACGTCGTGTTCCTCGGTTGTAAATTAGAGTGGAATGTGCTGGGACAAGCCCCCAGAAGTTTATGTCTCCTTACTTATGTTCGTTTTTTAAATTTAATTTATATTTCTTATCGGAGGAAATTTGATTAGAGTGTTGTGATTGTCTGGCTGTACAGAATCTGGTCAATGATTCATACATATGTCTGTTCATCTTCGGATCCTGTTACCATGTATGTTATTACAGAATGTTGAGTAGACCTCCCTTGGTATTTGGTAGGTGTTTTGTCATGATATATTTTATATGTATTGGTGATTATATAATTCATATAGTTTATATGTTATATGTTTATATACATTTAACATACATTAGTATATGTATGCTACCCCCATAATCCTAATTTATCCATCCTCCCACCTTTCATTTTGGTTAACCATTAGTTTGTTTTATCAGTCTGTGAGTGTGTTTTTCTGTGGAAATATGTTCATTGGGAGCAATCTTAGGATGGATAACACGTATAAATGATATCATAGGATATTTGTCATTCCTTTTTGACTTACTTAACGTACTATGATTATTTCTAGGCTCATGTGTAGTCCTGAAAACGGCATTGTTCATTTTTTTCCCGAGGCTACTATTCCATTCGGTACGTACACCACTTCTTCTTTGTCCATTTGTCTGTTGATGGACATTTTGTTTGCTTGCATGGCTTGGCTATTGTAAATATTGCTGCAGTGCATGTTTGCCTGTCTGTGCCTTTCCCATTCTGGTCTTCTTAGGGTATAGGCCCATTAGGGGATCGGCCGCATGATATGGTAGCTCAATTTTTACCTTTTAAACGCAGCTCCGTTCTGTTCTCATGATTAGCTGTTACCAGTTTACATCCAACCAACAGCATAGTGGGTATGCATTTCTCCCCCAACCCGTCAGCATGCATGGTTTGTAGACTTTTTACGGATGGCATTTTGAATATTGGGTGGTGAAATCTTTTTGTAGTTTGGATTTGCATCCAACCAATAATTCCTGATATTGAGCTTTTATCCATGTTCTTCTTTTTTTAGAACAACCGAGTGAGTAACACTTACCTCTTCAAATTGTTTTCTTGAAAAATTTTCCGTGTTGTGAACTTTCTTGGCCATTACCTACCCCAGGACATTTTTTGAGGACACGTGTCATTTACGGCCCTACAATTACTGTGAATCTCAAGTGACCCTTAGCCCTGTGTTTAAAGCTGCTGTTGTGGGAAACGGCCACAAGGCGGCAGCATTTCTCCATTCCCAAGTCTGGTTACTAGGGCAGCAGAGCCTTCCTGAAAGTTGTGTTCCTAGGTTGTAAATTAGAATGGGATGTGCCAGGGAAAACCCCAATAACTTTATGTCTCATTAATTGTTGTTCGTGGTTTTAATTTTTTAAATTGGGGTAATGAGCAGAATAGTGTTTGTTCTGGGTGTGCACAATCAGGTTCAATTGAACATTATATATATCTACTCATGTACAGATCCTCTTCCCATGTAAATTACTATTATTTTTTTAAATAAATTTATTTTATTTATTTATTTATTTTTGGCTGAGTTGGATCTTCGTTGCTGCATGTGGGCTTTCTCCAGTTGCGGTGAGCGGGGGCTACTCTCCGTTGCGGTGCACCGGCTTCTCACTGCAGTGGCTTCTCTTGTTGCGGAGCACGGGCTCTAGGCGTGTGGGCTTCAGTAGTTGTGGTGCATGGGCTCAGTAGTTATGGCTCATGGGCTCCAGAGCGTAGGCTCATTAGTTGTGGTGCACGGGCTTAGTTGCTCTGCTGCATGTGGGACCTTCCCGAACCAGGGATCGAACCTGTGTCCCCTGCATTGGCAGGTGGATTCTTAACCACGGTGCCACCAGGCAAGCCCCCGTGTAAATTATTACAGCGCGTTCAGTAGACCTCCCTTGGTATATGGTCGGTCTTTTTGATACGTGTGTTTAATATGTATTTGTATACGTACGGTAACCCTAATCTTAATGTGTCCATTCCTCCCACCTTTCCTTTTAGATAACCATAGTTTGTTTTCTAAGTCTGTGAGAGTCTTTCTCTGTGGAAATATGTTCATACGTGTCAGTTGTTAGGTAACAGCTAGGAGTGATATCACAGGTTATTTGTCGGCTGCTTTCCGACTTACCTCATGTTCTGTGATTATCTCTAGGCTCATCTATGGTGCTGCAAAGAGCAGTGTTTCATCCTTTTCCATGGCGAATATTGCATTGTGTACATGGACCACTTCTTCTTTGTGCATTCATCTGTGGATGGACATTTTGGTTACTTCCAAGTCTTGGCAATGCTAAATATTGATGCAGTGCAGGATTGCCAGCCTGTGTCTTTTGGATTCTGGTCTTCTCAGGGATTAGGCCCAGCAGTGGGCCTACTAGATCATATGGTGGTTCAAATTTTTCCCTTTCAACGCACCTCCATTCTGTTCTCACTACTGGCTGTTACCAGTTTACATGCCACCAGCAACTAGAGGGTACACAGTTCTCTAAAACCCCTTCAGAATTTATTGTTTGTAGACTTTTTACTGATGGCATTTTGAGTGTTGGGTGGTGATACCTTCTTGTAGGTTGGATTTGCATGCGTCTAATAATTCCCGATATTGAGCTTTCATCTACGTTTTTTTTTTAAGTAAAACAGAGAAACTCACCTCTTCAAATTGTTTCCTTGAAAAATTTGCCATGTTCCCTGAATTCCTGTGGCCATTACCTGCACCAGGACATTTTTTGAGGGCAGGTGTCCTTTACAGCCCTGTAGTAATTGTGAATATCACATGACCATTAGTTCTGCATTTAAAGCTGCTGTTGCAGGAAACGGCCACAAGGGGGCAGCATTTCTATATTCCCAACTCTGGTTACTAGGGCAACACAGCCTTCCTGGAAGTCCTGTTTGTAGGTTGTAAAGTAGAGTGGAATGTGCCAGGACAAACCCCCAGAAACTATGTCTACTTATTTGTTGTTGATATTCTCAGTTTAATTTTCATTTTTCTCAGAGCAAATTTGATTGCAATGTTGTGTTTGTTCTAGGTGTACAGAATGTCTTTCATTGATTCATATATCTTTTCATGTTTGGATCCTGTTCCGTAGAGATTATTACAGAATGTTGTGTAGACCTCTCTTGGTATTCGGTATGTCTGATGATTATATATTTTATAAGTATTAGCATATGTCTGTTAAACCCAATATCCTCCGTTATACATTCCTCACACCTTTCCGTTTGGTTAAGCACAAGCTTGTTTTCTGAACACGTGAGTGTCCCTCTCTGTGGAAATAGGTTCATTCCTATCAATTTTTAGATAAGACCTATACGTGATATCATAGGATATGTGTCTCTCGCTTTCTGACTTACTTCAAGGTGCGTGATTGTCTGTAGCCTCGTCTATGGTGCTGCAAACGGCATTGTTTCATTCTTTTCTGTGTCTAATATTGCATTGTGTACATGGACCACTTTTTCGTCCATTCATCTGATGGTGGACATTTTTGTTGCTTCCATGTCTTGGCTATTGTAAATACTGCTGCAATACACGATGTTCCATCCTGTGTCTTTTTGATTCTGGCTTTCACAGGTGACAGGCCCAATAGTGGGCCTTCCGGATCATATGGGGACTCAATTTTTACCTTTCAACGCACTGCCATTCTGTTCCTATTATTGGCGGTTACCAGTTTACATCCCACTTAGACCGAGAGGTTACGCTATTCTCCACAACTTCTTCAACATCTATTGTTTGTTGACGTTTTGCTGATGGTCATTCTGACTGGTGTGAGGTGATACGTTTGTGTAGATTGGATTTGCATGCGTCTAATAATTCCTGATGTTTTGCGTGGATCAATGTCCTTTTCATTTTTTTTTTAAGATTCAGCTAAACTTACAACTTCAAATTTCCTTCTTGAAAAATTTGCCGCGTTTGGATTTTTTTGGCCATTCCCTACCCCAGGACAGTTTTTGAGGGCATGAGTCATTTACAGCCCTGCAGTCCTTGTGAATATTAGTGACCATTAGCAGTGGATTTAAAGCTGCTGTTTGAGGAAACGGCCTTAAGGTGGCAGCATTTCTACGTTGGCAACTCTGCTTGCTAGGGAAACAGAACCTTGCTGCAAGTTGTGCTTTTAGGTTGCAGATTAGAGTGGAATGTGTCAGGACAAACCCCCATAAGTTTTAGCCTCCTTAATTCTTGTTTGTGTCTTTAAGTTTTCATTTTTATCAGAGCAAATTGGATTTTAAAATGTCTTTTGTTCTAGCTGCACAGAATCTTGTTCATGTACACATATACATATATCTATTGATCGTTGTGTCCTTTTCCATGTAGGTTATTGTAGAGTGTTGAATAGACCACTCTTGGTATTCCATAGGTCTTTGGGGATGATATATTTTATATGTATTAGTATATGTTTGTTAACCCCAATATCCTAATTTGTCCATTCCTCACACCTTTTCTTTGGCTTAACCATAAGTTTGTCTTCTCCATCTGAGATCGTCTTTCCCTATGGAAATATGTTCATTTTTATGAATTTTCAGATAACATAAGTGATATCGTAGAACATTTGTCTTTCGCAATCTGACTTACTTCACGTTGTGTGATTATCTCTAGGCTCATCCGTGGTGCTGCATATGCCATTCTTTTATTTTTTTTCGTGGCTAATATTCCATTCTGTACATATACCACTTCTTCTTTGTCCATTCATCTGTTTATGGAGCTTTTTTTTGCTTCCATGTCTTGGCTCTTTCAATATTGCTGCAGTGCACATTTGCCTGCCTCTGTCTTTCCGATTCTGGTGGTCTTAGGTTATAGGCCCAGAAGGTGCCCTGCCGCATCATACGGTAGCTCAATTTTTACCTTTTAAAGCAGCTGCATTCAGTTTTCATTAGTGCTGTTAGCACTTTACACCCCATCAGCAGCTAGAAGGTACACAGTTCCCTAAAACCTCTTCAGCATTTATAGTTTGTAGACTTTTTGCTGATGGTCATTTGACTGGTGTGAGCTGAAACCTTTGTGGACGTGGGATTTGCATGCAGCTAATAATTCCTTATACTGAGCTATAGGCATGTCTTTTTTTTTCTTTTCCTTTTTTTTTAAAGAGTGAGTACAACTTCCCTCTCATATTGACTTCTTGAAAACTTTGTCATGTGTTGAAATTTCTTGCCTATTCCCTACCCCAGGACATTTTTCGAGGGCAGGTATCATTTACAGCCCCGCAGTCCTCGTGACTATTAAGCGACCATTAGCACTGTGTTTAAAGCTGCTGTTGTGGGAAACAGCCACAAGGCGGCAGCATTGTTACGTTCTCAACTCTTGTTACTAGGGCAACAGAGTCTTCCTGGACGTCGTGTTCCTCGGTTGTAAATTAGAGTGGAATGTGCTGGGACAAGCCCCCAGAAGTTTATGTCTCCTTACTTATGTTCGTTTTTTAAATTTAATTTATATTTCTTATCGGAGGAAATTTGATTAGAGTGTTGTGATTGTCTGGCTGTACAGAATCTGGTCAATGATTCATACATATGTCTGTTCATCTTCGGATCCTGTTACCATGTATGTTATTACAGAATGTTGAGTAGACCTCCCTTGGTATTTGGTAGGTGTTTTGTCATGATATATTTTATATGTATTGGTGATTATATAATTCATATAGTTTATATGTTATATGTTTATATACATTTAACATACATTAGTATATGTATGCTACCCCCATAATCCTAATTTATCCATCCTCCCACCTTTCATTTTGGTTAACCATTAGTTTGTTTTATCAGTCTGTGAGTGTGTTTTTCTGTGGAAATATGTTCATTGGGAGCAATCTTAGGATGGATAACACGTATAAATGATATCATAGGATATTTGTCATTCCTTTTTGACTTACTTAACGTACTATGATTATTTCTAGGCTCATGTGTAGTCCTGAAAACGGCATTGTTCATTTTTTTCCCGAGGCTACTATTCCATTCGGTACGTACACCACTTCTTCTTTGTCCATTTGTCTGTTGATGGACATTTTGTTTGCTTGCATGGCTTGGCTATTGTAAATATTGCTGCAGTGCATGTTTGCCTGTCTGTGCCTTTCCCATTCTGGTCTTCTTAGGGTATAGGCCCATTAGGGGATCGGCCGCATGATATGGTAGCTCAATTTTTACCTTTTAAACGCAGCTCCGTTCTGTTCTCATGATTAGCTGTTACCAGTTTACATCCAACCAACAGCATAGTGGGTATGCATTTCTCCCCCAACCCGTCAGCATGCATGGTTTGTAGACTTTTTACGGATGGCATTTTGAATATTGGGTGGTGAAATCTTTTTGTAGTTTGGATTTGCATCCAACCAATAATTCCTGATATTGAGCTTTTATCCATGTTCTTCTTTTTTTAGAACAACCGAGTGAGTAACACTTACCTCTTCAAATTGTTTTCTTGAAAAATTTTCCGTGTTGTGAACTTTCTTGGCCATTACCTACCCCAGGACATTTTTTGAGGACACGTGTCATTTACGGCCCTACAATTACTGTGAATCTCAAGTGACCCTTAGCCCTGTGTTTAAAGCTGCTGTTGTGGGAAACGGCCACAAGGCGGCAGCATTTCTCCATTCCCAAGTCTGGTTACTAGGGCAGCAGAGCCTTCCTGAAAGTTGTGTTCCTAGGTTGTAAATTAGAATGGGATGTGCCAGGGAAAACCCCAATAACTTTATGTCTCATTAATTGTTGTTCGTGGTTTTAATTTTTTAAATTGGGGTAATGAGCAGAATAGTGTTTGTTCTGGGTGTGCACAATCAGGTTCAATTGAACATTATATATATCTACTCATGTACAGATCCTCTTCCCATGTAAATTACTATTATTTTTTAAAATAAATTTATTTTATTTATTTATTTATTTTTGGCTGAGTTGGGTCTTCGTTGCTGCATGTGGGCTTTCTCCAGTTGCGGTGAGCGGGGGCTACTCTCCGTTGCGGTGCACCGGCTTCTCACTGCAGTGGCTTCTCTTGTTGCGGAGCACGGGCTCTAGGCGTGTGGGCTTCAGTAGTTGTGGTGCATGGGCTCAGTAGTTATGGCTCATGGGCTCCAGAGCGTAGGCTCATTAGTTGTGGTGCACGGGCTTAGTTGCTCTGCTGCATGTGGGACCTTCCCGAACCAGGGATCGAACCTGTGTCCCCTGCATTGGCAGGTGGATTCTTAACCACGGTGCCACCAGGCAAGCCCCCGTGTAAATTATTACAGCGCGTTCAGTAGACCTCCCTTGGTATATGGTCGGTCTTTTTGATACGTGTGTTTAATATGTATTTGTATACGTACGGTAACCCTAATCTTAATGTGTCCATTCCTCCCACCTTTCCTTTTAGATAACCATAGTTTGTTTTCTAAGTCTGTGAGAGTCTTTCTCTGTGGAAATATGTTCATACGTGTCAGTTGTTAGGTAACAGCTAGGAGTGATATCACAGGTTATTTGTCGGCTGCTTTCCGACTTACCTCATGTTCTGTGATTATCTCTAGGCTCATCTATGGTGCTGCAAAGAGCAGTGTTTCATCCTTTTCCATGGCGAATATTGCATTGTGTACATGGACCACTTCTTCTTTGTGCATTCATCTGTGGATGGACATTTTGGTTACTTCCAAGTCTTGGCAATGCTAAATATTGATGCAGTGCAGGATTGCCAGCCTGTGTCTTTTGGATTCTGGTCTTCTCAGGGATTAGGCCCAGCAGTGGGCCTACTAGATCATATGGTGGTTCAAATTTTTCCCTTTCAACGCACCTCCATTCTGTTCTCACTACTGGCTGTTACCAGTTTACATGCCACCAGCAACTAGAGGGTACACAGTTCTCTAAAACCCCTTCAGAATTTATTGTTTGTAGACTTTTTACTGATGGCATTTTGAGTGTTGGGTGGTGATACCTTCTTGTAGGTTGGATTTGCATGCGTCTAATAATTCCCGATATTGAGCTTTCATCTACGTTTTTTTTTTAAGTAAAACAGAGAAACTCACCTCTTCAAATTGTTTCCTTGAAAAATTTGCCATGTTCCCTGAATTCCTGTGGCCATTACCTGCACCAGGACATTTTTTGAGGGCAGGTGTCCTTTACAGCCCTGTAGTAATTGTGAATATCACATGACCATTAGTTCTGCATTTAAAGCTGCTGTTGCAGGAAACGGCCACAAGGGGGCAGCATTTCTATATTCCCAACTCTGGTTACTAGGGCAACACAGCCTTCCTGGAAGTCCTGTTTGTAGGTTGTAAAGTAGAGTGGAATGTGCCAGGACAAACCCCCAGAAACTATGTCTACTTATTTGTTGTTGATATTCTCAGTTTAATTTTCATTTTTCTCAGAGCAAATTTGATTGCAATGTTGTGTTTGTTCTAGGTGTACAGAATGTCTTTCATTGATTCATATATCTTTTCATGTTTGGATCCTGTTCCGTAGAGATTATTACAGAATGTTGTGTAGACCTCTCTTGGTATTCGGTATGTCTGATGATTATATATTTTATAAGTATTAGCATATGTCTGTTAAACCCAATATCCTCCGTTATACATTCCTCACACCTTTCCGTTTGGTTAAGCACAAGCTTGTTTTCTGAACACGTGAGTGTCCCTCTCTGTGGAAATAGGTTCATTCCTATCAATTTTTAGATAAGACCTATACGTGATATCATAGGATATGTGTCTCTCGCTTTCTGACTTACTTCAAGGTGTGTGATTGTCTGTAGCCTCGTCTATGGTGCTGCAAACGGCATTGTTTCATTCTTTTCTGTGTCTAATATTGCATTGTGTACATGGACCACTTTTTCGTCCATTCATCTGATGGTGGACATTTTTGTTGCTTCCATGTCTTGGCTATTGTAAATACTGCTGCAATACACGATGTTCCATCCTGTGTCTTTTTGATTCTGGCTTTCACAGGTGACAGGCCCAATAGTGGGCCTTCCGGATCATATGGGGACTCAATTTTTACCTTTCAACGCACTGCCATTCTGTTCCTATTATTGGCGGTTACCAGTTTACATCCCACTTAGACCGAGAGGTTACGCTATTCTCCACAACTTCTTCAACATCTATTGTTTGTTGACGTTTTGCTGATGGTCATTCTGACTGGTGTGAGGTGATACGTTTGTGTAGATTGGATTTGCATGCGTCTAATAATTCCTGATGTTTTGCGTGGATCAATGTCCTTTTCATTTTTTTTTTTAAGATTCAGCTAAACTTACAACTTCAAATTTCCTTCTTGAAAAATTTGCCGCGTTTGGATTTTTTTGGCCATTCCCTACCCCAGGACAGTTTTTGAGGGCATGAGTCATTTACAGCCCTGCAGTCCTTGTGAATATTAGTGACCATTAGCAGTGGATTTAAAGCTGCTGTTTGAGGAAACGGCCTTAAGGTGGCAGCATTTCTACGTTGGCAACTCTGCTTGCTAGGGAAACAGAACCTTGCTGCAAGTTGTGCTTTTAGGTTGCAGATTAGAGTGGAATGTGTCAGGACAAACCCCCATAAGTTTTAGCCTCCTTAATTCTTGTTTGTGTCTTTAAGTTTTCATTTTTATCAGAGCAAATTGGATTTTAAAATGTCTTTTGTTCTAGCTGCACAGAATCTTGTTCATGTACACATATACATATATCTATTGATCGTTGTGTCCTTTTCCATGTAGGTTATTGTAGAGTGTTGAATAGACCACTCTTGGTATTCCATAGGTCTTTGGGGATGATATATTTTATATGTATTAGTATATGTTTGTTAACCCCAATATCCTAATTTGTCCATTCCTCACACCTTTTCTTTGGCTTAACCATAAGTTTGTCTTCTCCATCTGAGATCGTCTTTCCCTATGGAAATATGTTCATTTTTATGAATTTTCAGATAACATAAGTGATATCGTAGAACATTTGTCTTTCGCAATCTGACTTACTTCACGTTGTGTGATTATCTCTAGGCTCATCCGTGGTGCTGCATATGCCATTCTTTTATTTTTTTTCGTGGCTAATATTCCATTCTGTACATATACCACTTCTTCTTTGTCCATTCATCTGTTTATGGAGCTTTTTTTTGCTTCCATGTCTTGGCTCTTTCAATATTGCTGCAGTGCACATTTGCCTGCCTCTGTCTTTCCGATTCTGGTGGTCTTAGGTTATAGGCCCAGAAGGTGCCCTGCCGCATCACACGGTAGCTCAATTTTTACCTTTTAAAGCAGCTGCATTCAGTTTTCATTAGTGCTGTTAGCACTTTACACCCCATCAGCAGCTAGAAGGTACACAGTTCCCTAAAACCTCTTCAGCATTTATAGTTTGTAGACTCTTTGCTGATGGTCATTTGACTGGTGTGAGCTGAAACCTTTGTGGACGTGGGATTTGCATGCAGCTAATAATTCCTTATACTGAGCTATAGGCATGTCTTTTTTTTCCTTTTCCTTTTTTTTTAAAGAGTGAGTACAACTTCCCTCTCATATTGACTTCTTGAAAACTTTGTCATGTGTTGAAATTTCTTGCCTATTCCCTACCCCAGGACATTTTTCGAGGGCAGGTATCATTTACAGCCCCGCAGTCCTCGTGACTATTAAGCGACCATTAGCACTGTGTTTAAAGCTGCTGTTGTGGGAAACAGCCACAAGGCGGCAGCATTGTTACGTTCTCAACTCTTGTTACTAGGGCAACAGAGTCTTCCTGGACGTCGTGTTCCTCGGTTGTAAATTAGAGTGGAATGTGCTGGGACAAGCCCCCAGAAGTTTATGTCTCCTTACTTATGTTCGTTTTTTAAATTTAATTTATATTTCTTATCGGAGGAAATTTGATTAGAGTGTTGTGATTGTCTGGCTGTACAGAATCTGGTCAATGATTCATACATATGTCTGTTCATCTTCGGATCCTGTTACCATGTATGTTATTACAGAATGTTGAGTAGACCTCCCTTGGTATTTGGTAGGTGTTTTGTCATGATATATTTTATATGTATTGGTGATTATATAATTCATATAGTTTATATGTTATATGTTTATATACATTTAACATACATTAGTATATGTATGCTACCCCCATAATCCTAATTTATCCATCCTCCCACCTTTCATTTTGGTTAACCATTAGTTTGTTTTATCAGTCTGTGAGTGTGTTTTTCTGTGGAAATATGTTCATTGGGAGCAATCTTAGGATGGATAACACGTATAAATGATATCATAGGATATTTGTCATTCCTTTTTGACTTACTTAACGTACTATGATTATTTCTAGGCTCATGTGTAGTCCTGAAAACGGCATTGTTCATTTTTTTCCCGAGGCTACTATTCCATTCGGTACGTACACCACTTCTTCTTTGTCCATTTGTCTGTTGATGGACATTTTGTTTGCTTGCATGGCTTGGCTATTGTAAATATTGCTGCAGTGCATGTTTGCCTGTCTGTGCCTTTCCCATTCTGGTCTTCTTAGGGTATAGGCCCATTAGGGGATCGGCCGCATGATATGGTAGCTCAATTTTTACCTTTTAAACGCAGCTCCGTTCTGTTCTCATGATTAGCTGTTACCAGTTTACATCCAACCAACAGCATAGTGGGTATGCATTTCTCCCCCAACCCGTCAGCATGCATGGTTTGTAGACTTTTTACGGATGGCATTTTGAATATTGGGTGGTGAAATCTTTTTGTAGTTTGGATTTGCATCCAACCAATAATTCCTGATATTGAGCTTTTATCCATGTTCTTCTTTTTTTAAAACAACCGAGTGAGTAACACTTACCTCTTCAAATTGTTTTCTTGAAAAATTTTCCGTGTTGTGAACTTTCTTGGCCATTACCTACCCCAGGACATTTTTTGAGGACACGTGTCATTTACGGCCCTACAATTACTGTGAATCTCAAGTGACCCTTAGCCCTGTGTTTAAAGCTGCTGTTGTGGGAAACGGCCACAAGGCGGCAGCATTTCTCCATTCCCAAGTCTGGTTACTAGGGCAGCAGAGCCTTCCTGAAAGTTGTGTTCCTAGGTTGTAAATTAGAATGGGATGTGCCAGGGAAAACCCCAATAACTTTATGTCTCATTAATTGTTGTTCGTGGTTTTAATTTTTTAAATTGGGGTAATGAGCAGAATAGTGTTTGTTCTGGGTGTGCACAATCAGGTTCAATGGAACATTATATATATCTACTCATGTACAGATCCTCTTCCCATGTAAATTACTATTATTTTTTTAAATAAATTTATTTTATTTATTTATTTATTTTTGGCTGAGTTGGATCTTCGTTGCTGCATGTGGGCTTTCTCCAGTTGCGGTGAGCGGGGGCTACTCTCCGTTGCGGTGCACCGGCTTCTCACTGCAGTGGCTTCTCTTGTTGCGGAGCACGGGCTCTAGGCGTGTGGGCTTCAGTAGTTGTGGTGCATGGGCTCAGTAGTTATGGCTCATGGGCTCCAGAGCGTAGGCTCATTAGTTGTGGTGCACGGGCTTAGTTGCTCTGCTGCATGTGGGACCTTCCCGAACCAGGGATCGAACCTGTGTCCCCTGCATTGGCAGGTGGATTCTTAACCATGGTGCCACCAGGCAAGCCCCCGTGTAAATTATTACAGCGCGTTCAGTAGACCTCCCTTGGTATATGGTCGGTCTTTTTGATACGTGTGTTTAATATGTATTTGTATACGTACGGTAACCCTAATCTTAATGTGTCCATTCCTCCCACCTTTCCTTTTAGATAACCATAGTTTGTTTTCTAAGTCTGTGAGAGTCTTTCTCTGTGGAAATATGTTCATACGTGTCAGTTGTTAGGTAACAGCTAGGAGTGATATCACAGGTTATTTGTCGGCTGCTTTCCGACTTACCTCATGTTCTGTGATTATCTCTAGGCTCATCTATGGTGCTGCAAAGAGCAGTGTTTCATCCTTTTCCATGGCGAATATTGCATTGTGTACATGGACCACTTCTTCTTTGTGCATTCATCTGTGGATGGACATTTTGGTTACTTCCAAGTCTTGGCAATGCTAAATATTGATGCAGTGCAGGATTGCCAGCCTGTGTCTTTTGGATTCTGGTCTTCTCAGGGATTAGGCCCAGCAGTGGGCCTACTAGATCATATGGTGGTTCAAATTTTTCCCTTTCAACGCACCTCCATTCTGTTCTCACTACTGGCTGTTACCAGTTTACATGCCACCAGCAACTAGAGGGTACACAGTTCTCTAAAACCCCTTCAGAATTTATTGTTTGTAGACTTTTTACTGATGGCATTTTGAGTGTTGGGTGGTGATACCTTCTTGTAGGTTGGATTTGCATGCGTCTAATAATTCCCGATATTGAGCTTTCATCTACGTTTTTTTTTTAAGTAAAACAGAGAAACTCACCTCTTCAAATTGTTTCCTTGAAAAATTTGCCATGTTCCCTGAATTCCTGTGGCCATTACCTGCACCAGGACATTTTTTGAGGGCAGGTGTCCTTTACAGCCCTGTAGTAATTGTGAATATCACATGACCATTAGTTCTGCATTTAAAGCTGCTGTTGCAGGAAACGGCCACAAGGGGGCAGCATTTCTATATTCCCAACTCTGGTTACTAGGGCAACACAGCCTTCCTGGAAGTCCTGTTTGTAGGTTGTAAAGTAGAGTGGAATGTGCCAGGACAAACCCCCAGAAACTATGTCTACTTATTTGTTGTTGATATTCTCAGTTTAATTTTCATTTTTCTCAGAGCAAATTTGATTGCAATGTTGTGTTTGTTCTAGGTGTACAGAATGTCTTTCATTGATTCATATATCTTTTCATGTTTGGATCCTGTTCCGTAGAGATTATTACAGAATGTTGTGTAGACCTCTCTTGGTATTCGGTATGTCTGATGATTATATATTTTATAAGTATTAGCATATGTCTGTTAAACCCAATATCCTCCGTTATACATTCCTCACACCTTTCCGTTTGGTTAAGCACAAGCTTGTTTTCTGAACACGTGAGTGTCCCTCTCTGTGGAAATAGGTTCATTCCTATCAATTTTTAGATAAGACCTATACGTGATATCATAGGATATGTGTCTCTCGCTTTCTGACTTACTTCAAGGTGCGTGATTGTCTGTAGCCTCGTCTATGGTGCTGCAAACGGCATTGTTTCATTCTTTTCTGTGTCTAATATTGCATTGTGTACATGGACCACTTTTTCGTCCATTCATCTGATGGTGGACATTTTTGTTGCTTCCATGTCTTGGCTATTGTAAATACTGCTGCAATACACGATGTTCCATCCTGTGTCTTTTTGATTCTGGCTTTCACAGGTGACAGGCCCAATAGTGGGCCTTCCGGATCATATGGGGACTCAATTTTTACCTTTCAACGCACTGCCATTCTGTTCCTATTATTGGCGGTTACCAGTTTACATCCCACTTAGACCGAGAGGTTACGCTATTCTCCACAACTTCTTCAACATCTATTGTTTGTTGACGTTTTGCTGATGGTCATTCTGACTGGTGTGAGGTGATACGTTTGTGTAGATTGGATTTGCATGCGTCTAATAATTCCTGATGTTTTGCGTGGATCAATGTCCTTTTCATTTTTTTTTTAAGATTCAGCTAAACTTACAACTTCAAATTTCCTTCTTGAAAAATTTGCCGCGTTTGGATTTTTTTGGCCATTCCCTACCCCAGGACAGTTTTTGAGGGCATGAGTCATTTACAGCCCTGCAGTCCTTGTGAATATTAGTGACCATTAGCAGTGGATTTAAAGCTGCTGTTTGAGGAAACGGCCTTAAGGTGGCAGCATTTCTACGTTGGCAACTCTGCTTGCTAGGGAAACAGAACCTTGCTGCAAGTTGTGCTTTTAGGTTGCAGATTAGAGTGGAATGTGTCAGGACAAACCCCCATAAGTTTTAGCCTCCTTAATTCTTGTTTGTGTCTTTAAGTTTTCATTTTTATCAGAGCAAATTGGATTTTAAAATGTCTTTTGTTCTAGCTGCACAGAATCTTGTTCATGTACACATATACATATATCTATTGATCGTTGTGTCCTTTTCCATGTAGGTTATTGTAGAGTGTTGAATAGACCACTCTTGGTATTCCATAGGTCTTTGGGGATGATATATTTTATATGTATTAGTATATGTTTGTTAACCCCAATATCCTAATTTGTCCATTCCTCACACCTTTTCTTTGGCTTAACCATAAGTTTGTCTTCTCCATCTGAGATCGTCTTTCCCTATGGAAATATGTTCATTTTTATGAATTTTCAGATAACATAAGTGATATCGTAGAACATTTGTCTTTCGCAATCTGACTTACTTCACGTTGTGTGATTATCTCTAGGCTCATCCGTGGTGCTGCATATGCCATTCTTTTATTTTTTTTCGTGGCTAATATTCCATTCTGTACATATACCACTTCTTCTTTGTCCATTCATCTGTTTATGGAGCTTTTTTTTGCTTCCATGTCTTGGCTCTTTCAATATTGCTGCAGTGCACATTTGCCTGCCTCTGTCTTTCCGATTCTGGTGGTCTTAGGTTATAGGCCCAGAAGGTGCCCTGCCGCATCACACGGTAGCTCAATTTTTACCTTTTAAAGCAGCTGCATTCAGTTTTCATTAGTGCTGTTAGCACTTTACACCCCATCAGCAGCTAGAAGGTACACAGTTCCCTAAAACCTCTTCAGCATTTATAGTTTGTAGACTCTTTGCTGATGGTCATTTGACTGGTGTGAGCTGAAACCTTTGTGGACGTGGGATTTGCATGCAGCTAATAATTCCTTATACTGAGCTATAGGCATGTCTTTTTTTTTCTTTTCCTTTTTTTTTAAAGAGTGAGTACAACTTCCCTCTCATATTGACTTCTTGAAAACTTTGTCATGTGTTGAAATTTCTTGCCTATTCCCTACCCCAGGACATTTTTCGAGGGCAGGTATCATTTACAGCCCCGCAGTCCTCGTGACTATTAAGCGACCATTAGCACTGTGTTTAAAGCTGCTGTTGTGGGAAACAGCCACAAGGCGGCAGCATTGTTACGTTCTCAACTCTTGTTACTAGGGCAACAGAGTCTTCCTGGACGTCGTGTTCCTCGGTTGTAAATTAGAGTGGAATGTGCTGGGACAAGCCCCCAGAAGTTTATGTCTCCTTACTTATGTTCGTTTTTTAAATTTAATTTATATTTCTTATCGGAGGAAATTTGATTAGAGTGTTGTGATTGTCTGGCTGTACAGAATCTGGTCAATGATTCATACATATGTCTGTTCATCTTCGGATCCTGTTAGCATGTATGTTATTACAGAATGTTGAGTAGACCTCCCTTGGTATTTGGTAGGTGTTTTGTCATGATATATTTTATATGTATTGGTGATTATATAATTCATATAGTTTATATGTTATATGTTTATATACATTTAACATACATTAGTATATGTATGCTACCCCCATAATCCTAATTTATCCATCCTCCCACCTTTCATTTTGGTTAACCATTAGTTTGTTTTATCAGTCTGTGAGTGTGTTTTTCTGTGGAAATATGTTCATTGGGAGCAATCTTAGGATGGATAACACGTATAAATGATATCATAGGATATTTGTCATTCCTTTTTGACTTACTTAACGTACTATGATTATTTCTAGGCTCATGTGTAGTCCTGAAAACGGCATTGTTCATTTTTTTCCCGAGGCTACTATTCCATTCGGTACGTACACCACTTCTTCTTTGTCCATTTGTCTGTTGATGGACATTTTGTTTGCTTGCATGGCTTGGCTATTGTAAATATTGCTGCAGTGCATGTTTGCCTGTCTGTGCCTTTCCCATTCTGGTCTTCTTAGGGTATAGGCCCATTAGGGGATCGGCCGCATGATATGGTAGCTCAATTTTTACCTTTTAAACGCAGCTCCGTTCTGTTCTCATGATTAGCTGTTACCAGTTTACATCCAACCAACAGCATAGTGGGTATGCATTTCTCCCCCAATCCGTCAGCATGCATGGTTTGTAGACTTTTTACGGATGGCATTTTGAATATTGGGTGGTGAAATCTTTTTGTAGTTTGGATTTGCATCCAACCAATAATTCCTGATATTGAGCTTTTATCCATGTTCTTCTTTTTTTAGAACAACCGAGTGAGTAACACTTACCTCTTCAAATTGTTTTCTTGAAAAATTTTCCGTGTTGTGAACTTTCTTGGCCATTACCTACCCCAGGACATTTTTTGAGGACACGTGTCATTTACGGCCCTACAATTACTGTGAATCTCAAGTGACCCTTAGCCCTGTGTTTAAAGCTGCTGTTGTGGGAAACGGCCACAAGGCGGCAGCATTTCTCCATTCCCAAGTCTGGTTACTAGGGCAGCAGAGCCTTCCTGAAAGTTGTGTTCCTAGGTTGTAAATTAGAATGGGATGTGCCAGGGAAAACCCCAATAACTTTATGTCTCATTAATTGTTGTTCGTGGTTTTAATTTTTTAAATTGGGGTAATGAGCAGAATAGTGTTTGTTCTGGGTGTGCACAATCAGGTTCAATTGAACATTATATATATCTACTCATGTACAGATCCTCTTCCCATGTAAATTACTATTATTTTTTTAAATAAATTTATTTTATTTATTTATTTATTTTTGGCTGAGTTGGATCTTCGTTGCTGCATGTGGGCTTTCTCCAGTTGCGGTGAGCGGGGGCTACTCTCCGTTGCGGTGCACCGGCTTCTCACTGCAGTGGCTTCTCTTGTTGCGGAGCACGGGCTCTAGGCGTGTGGGCTTCAGTAGTTGTGGTGCATGGGCTCAGTAGTTATGGCTCATGGGCTCCAGAGCGTAGGCTCATTAGTTGTGGTGCACGGGCTTAGTTGCTCTGCTGCATGTGGGACCTTCCCGAACCAGGGATCGAACCTGTGTCCCCTGCATTGGCAGGTGGATTCTTAACCACGGTGCCACCAGGCAAGCCCCCGTGTAAATTATTACAGCGCGTTCAGTAGACCTCCCTTGGTATATGGTCGGTCTTTTTGATACGTGTGTTTAATATGTATTTGTATACGTACGGTAACCCTAATCTTAATGTGTCCATTCCTCCCACCTTTCCTTTTAGATAACCATAGTTTGTTTTCTAAGTCTGTGAGAGTCTTTCTCTGTGGAAATATGTTCATACGTGTCAGTTGTTAGGTAACAGCTAGGAGTGATATCACAGGTTATTTGTCGGCTGCTTTCCGACTTACCTCATGTTCTGTGATTATCTCTAGGCTCATCTATGGTGCTGCAAAGAGCAGTGTTTCATCCTTTTCCATGGCGAATATTGCATTGTGTACATGGACCACTTCTTCTTTGTGCATTCATCTGTGGATGGACATTTTGGTTACTTCCAAGTCTTGGCAATGCTAAATATTGATGCAGTGCAGGATTGCCAGCCTGTGTCTTTTGGATTCTGGTCTTCTCAGGGATTAGGCCCAGCAGTGGGCCTACTAGATCATATGGTGGTTCAAATTTTTCCCTTTCAACGCACCTCCATTCTGTTCTCACTACTGGCTGTTACCAGTTTACATGCCACCAGCAACTAGAGGGTACACAGTTCTCTAAAACCCCTTCAGAATTTATTGTTTGTAGACTTTTTACTGATGGCATTTTGAGTGTTGGGTGGTGATACCTTCTTGTAGGTTGGATTTGCATGCGTCTAATAATTCCCGATATTGAGCTTTCATCTACGTTTTTTTTTTAAGTAAAACAGAGAAACTCACCTCTTCAAATTGTTTCCTTGAAAAATTTGCCATGTTCCCTGAATTCCTGTGGCCATTACCTGCACCAGGACATTTTTTGAGGGCAGGTGTCCTTTACAGCCCTGTAGTAATTGTGAATATCACATGACCATTAGTTCTGCATTTAAAGCTGCTGTTGCAGGAAACGGCCACAAGGGGGCAGCATTTCTATATTCCCAACTCTGGTTACTAGGGCAACACAGCCTTCCTGGAAGTCCTGTTTGTAGGTTGTAAAGTAGAGTGGAATGTGCCAGGACAAACCCCCAGAAACTATGTCTACTTATTTGTTGTTGATATTCTCAGTTTAATTTTCATTTTTCTCAGAGCAAATTTGATTGCAATGTTGTGTTTGTTCTAGGTGTACAGAATGTCTTTCATTGATTCATATATCTTTTCATGTTTGGATCCTGTTCCGTAGAGATTATTACAGAATGTTGTGTAGACCTCTCTTGGTATTCGGTATGTCTGATGATTATATATTTTATAAGTATTAGCATATGTCTGTTAAACCCAATATCCTCCGTTATACATTCCTCACACCTTTCCGTTTGGTTAAGCACAAGCTTGTTTTCTGAACACGTGAGTGTCCCTCTCTGTGGAAATAGGTTCATTCCTATCAATTTTTAGATAAGACCTATACGTGATATCATAGGATATGTGTCTCTCGCTTTCTGACTTACTTCAAGGTGCGTGATTGTCTGTAGCCTCGTCTATGGTGCTGCAAACGGCATTGTTTCATTCTTTTCTGTGTCTAATATTGCATTGTGTACATGGACCACTTTTTCGTCCATTCATCTGATGGTGGACATTTTTGTTGCTTCCATGTCTTGGCTATTGTAAATACTGCTGCAATACACGATGTTCCATCCTGTGTCTTTTTGATTCTGGCTTTCACAGGTGACAGGCCCAATAGTGGGCCTTCCGGATCATATGGGGACTCAATTTTTACCTTTCAACGCACTGCCATTCTGTTCCTATTATTGGCGGTTACCAGTTTACATCCCACTTAGACCGAGAGGTTACGCTATTCTCCACAACTTCTTCAACATCTATTGTTTGTTGACGTTTTGCTGATGGTCATTCTGACTGGTGTGAGGTGATACGTTTGTGTAGATTGGATTTGCATGCGTCTAATAATTCCTGATGTTTTGCGTGGATCAATGTCCTTTTCATTTTTTTTTTAAGATTCAGCTAAACTTACAACTTCAAATTTCCTTCTTGAAAAATTTGCCGCGTTTGGATTTTTTTGGCCATTCCCTACCCCAGGACAGTTTTTGAGGGCATGAGTCATTTACAGCCCTGCAGTCCTTGTGAATATTAGTGACCATTAGCAGTGGATTTAAAGCTGCTGTTTGAGGAAACGGCCTTAAGGTGGCAGCATTTCTACGTTGGCAACTCTGCTTGCTAGGGAAACAGAACCTTGCTGCAAGTTGTGCTTTTAGGTTGCAGATTAGAGTGGAATGTGTCAGGACAAACCCCCATAAGTTTTAGCCTCCTTAATTCTTGTTTGTGTCTTTAAGTTTTCATTTTTATCAGAGCAAATTGGATTTTAAAATGTCTTTTGTTCTAGCTGCACAGAATCTTGTTCATGTACACATATACATATATCTATTGATCGTTGTGTCCTTTTCCATGTAGGTTATTGTAGAGTGTTGAATAGACCACTCTTGGTATTCCATAGGTCTTTGGGGATGATATATTTTATATGTATTAGTATATGTTTGTTAACCCCAATATCCTAATTTGTCCATTCCTCACACCTTTTCTTTGGCTTAACCATAAGTTTGTCTTCTCCATCTGAGATTGTCTTTCCCTATGGAAATATGTTCATTTTTATGAATTTTCAGATAACATAAGTGATATCGTAGAACATTTGTCTTTCGCAATCTGACTTACTTCACGTTGTGTGATTATCTCTAGGCTCATCCGTGGTGCTGCATATGCCATTCTTTTATTTTTTTTCGTGGCTAATATTCCATTCTGTACATATACCACTTCTTCTTTGTCCATTCATCTGTTTATGGAGCTTTTTTTTGCTTCCATGTCTTGGCTCTTTCAATATTGCTGCAGTGCACATTTGCCTGCCTCTGTCTTTCCGATTCTGGTGGTCTTAGGTTATAGGCCCAGAAGGTGCCCTGCCGCATCACACGGTAGCTCAATTTTTACCTTTTAAAGCAGCTGCATTCAGTTTTCATTAGTGCTGTTAGCACTTTACACCCCATCAGCAGCTAGAAGGTACACAGTTCCCTAAAACCTCTTCAGCATTTATAGTTTGTAGACTCTTTGCTGATGGTCATTTGACTGGTGTGAGCTGAAACCTTTGTGGACGTGGGATTTGCATGCAGCTAATAATTCCTTATACTGAGCTATAGGCATGTCTTTTTTTTTCTTTTCCTTTTTTTTTAAAGAGTGAGTACAACTTCCCTCTCATATTGACTTCTTGAAAACTTTGTCATGTGTTGAAATTTCTTGCCTATTCCCTACCCCAGGACATTTTTCGAGGGCAGGTATCATTTACAGCCCCGCAGTCCTCGTGACTATTAAGCGACCATTAGCACTGTGTTTAAAGCTGCTGTTGTGGGAAACAGCCACAAGGCGGCAGCATTGTTACGTTCTCAACTCTTGTTACTAGGGCAACAGAGTCTTCCTGGACGTCGTGTTCCTCGGTTGTAAATTAGAGTGGAATGTGCTGGGACAAGCCCCCAGAAGTTTATGTCTCCTTACTTATGTTCGTTTTTTAAATTTAATTTATATTTCTTATCGGAGGAAATTTGATTAGAGTGTTGTGATTGTCTGGCTGTACAGAATCTGGTCAATGATTCATACATATGTCTGTTCATCTTCGGATCCTGTTAGCATGTATGTTATTACAGAATGTTGAGTAGACCTCCCTTGGTATTTGGTAGGTGTTTTGTCATGATATATTTTATATGTATTGGTGATTATATAATTCATATAGTTTATATGTTATATGTTTATATACATTTAACATACATTAGTATATGTATGCTACCCCCATAATCCTAATTTATCCATCCTCCCACCTTTCATTTTGGTTAACCATTAGTTTGTTTTATCAGTCTGTGAGTGTGTTTTTCTGTGGAAATATGTTCATTGGGAGCAATCTTAGGATGGATAACACGTATAAATGATATCATAGGATATTTGTCATTCCTTTTTGACTTACTTAACGTACTATGATTATTTCTAGGCTCATGTGTAGTCCTGAAAACGGCATTGTTCATTTTTTTCCCGAGGCTACTATTCCATTCGGTACGTACACCACTTCTTCTTTGTCCATTTGTCTGTTGATGGACATTTTGTTTGCTTGCATGGCTTGGCTATTGTAAATATTGCTGCAGTGCATGTTTGCCTGTCTGTGCCTTTCCCATTCTGGTCTTCTTAGGGTATAGGCCCATTAGGGGATCGGCCGCATGATATGGTAGCTCAATTTTTACCTTTTAAACGCAGCTCCGTTCTGTTCTCATGATTAGCTGTTACCAGTTTACATCCAACCAACAGCATAGTGGGTATGCATTTCTCCCCCAACCCGTCAGCATGCATGGTTTGTAGACTTTTTACGGATGGCATTTTGAATATTGGGTGGTGAAATCTTTTTGTAGTTTGGATTTGCATCCAACCAATAATTCCTGATATTGAGCTTTTATCCATGTTCTTCTTTTTTTAGAACAACCGAGTGAGTAACACTTACCTCTTCAAATTGTTTTCTTGAAAAATTTTCCGTGTTGTGAACTTTCTTGGCCATTACCTACCCCAGGACATTTTTTGAGGACACGTGTCATTTACGGCCCTACAATTACTGTGAATCTCAAGTGACCCTTAGCCCTGTGTTTAAAGCTGCTGTTGTGGGAAACGGCCACAAGGCGGCAGCATTTCTCCATTCCCAAGTCTGGTTACTAGGGCAGCAGAGCCTTCCTGAAAGTTGTGTTCCTAGGTTGTAAATTAGAATGGGATGTGCCAGGGAAAACCCCAATAACTTTATGTCTCATTAATTGTTGTTCGTGGTTTTAATTTTTTAAATTGGGGTAATGAGCAGAATAGTGTTTGTTCTGGGTGTGCACAATCAGGTTCAATTGAACATTATATATATCTACTCATGTACAGATCCTCTTCCCATGTAAATTACTATTATTTTTTTAAATAAATTTATTTTATTTATTTATTTATTTTTGGCTGAGTTGGATCTTCGTTGCTGCATGTGGGCTTTCTCCAGTTGCGGTGAGCGGGGGCTACTCTCCGTTGCGGTGCACCGGCTTCTCACTGCAGTGGCTTCTCTTGTTGCGGAGCACGGGCTCTAGGCGTGTGGGCTTCAGTAGTTGTGGTGCATGGGCTCAGTAGTTATGGCTCATGGGCTCCAGAGCGTAGGCTCATTAGTTGTGGTGCACGGGCTTAGTTGCTCTGCTGCATGTGGGACCTTCCCGAACCAGGGATCGAACCTGTGTCCCCTGCATTGGCAGGTGGATTCTTAACCACGGTGCCACCAGGCAAGCCCCCGTGTAAATTATTACAGCGCGTTCAGTAGACCTCCCTTGGTATATGGTCGGTCTTTTTGATACGTGTGTTTAATATGTATTTGTATACGTACGGTAACCCTAATCTTAATGTGTCCATTCCTCCCACCTTTCCTTTTAGATAACCATAGTTTGTTTTCTAAGTCTGTGAGAGTCTTTCTCTGTGGAAATATGTTCATACGTGTCAGTTGTTAGGTAACAGCTAGGAGTGATATCACAGGTTATTTGTCGGCTGCTTTCCGACTTACCTCATGTTCTGTGATTATCTCTAGGCTCATCTATGGTGCTGCAAAGAGCAGTGTTTCATCCTTTTCCATGGCGAATATTGCATTGTGTACATGGACCACTTCTTCTTTGTGCATTCATCTGTGGATGGACATTTTGGTTACTTCCAAGTCTTGGCAATGCTAAATATTGATGCAGTGCAGGATTGCCAGCCTGTGTCTTTTGGATTCTGGTCTTCTCAGGGATTAGGCCCAGCAGTGGGCCTACTAGATCATATGGTGGTTCAAATTTTTCCCTTTCAACGCACCTCCATTCTGTTCTCACTACTGGCTGTTACCAGTTTACATGCCACCAGCAACTAGAGGGTACACAGTTCTCTAAAACCCCTTCAGAATTTATTGTTTGTAGACTTTTTACTGATGGCATTTTGAGTGTTGGGTGGTGATACCTTCTTGTAGGTTGGATTTGCATGCGTCTAATAATTCCCGATATTGAGCTTTCATCTACGTTTTTTTTTTAAGTAAAACAGAGAAACTCACCTCTTCAAATTGTTTCCTTGAAAAATTTGCCATGTTCCCTGAATTCCTGTGGCCATTACCTGCACCAGGACATTTTTTGAGGGCAGGTGTCCTTTACAGCCCTGTAGTAATTGTGAATATCACATGACCATTAGTTCTGCATTTAAAGCTGCTGTTGCAGGAAACGGCCACAAGGGGGCAGCATTTCTATATTCCCAACTCTGGTTACTAGGGCAACACAGCCTTCCTGGAAGTCCTGTTTGTAGGTTGTAAAGTAGAGTGGAATGTGCCAGGACAAACCCCCAGAAACTATGTCTACTTATTTGTTGTTGATATTCTCAGTTTAATTTTCATTTTTCTCAGAGCAAATTTGATTGCAATGTTGTGTTTGTTCTAGGTGTACAGAATGTCTTTCATTGATTCATATATCTTTTCATGTTTGGATCCTGTTCCGTAGAGATTATTACAGAATGTTGTGTAGACCTCTCTTGGTATTCGGTATGTCTGATGATTATATATTTTATAAGTATTAGCATATGTCTGTTAAACCCAATATCCTCCGTTATACATTCCTCACACCTTTCCGTTTGGTTAAGCACAAGCTTGTTTTCTGAACACGTGAGTGTCCCTCTCTGTGGAAATAGGTTCATTCCTATCAATTTTTAGATAAGACCTATACGTGATATCATAGGATATGTGTCTCTCGCTTTCTGACTTACTTCAAGGTGTGTGATTGTCTGTAGCCTCGTCTATGGTGCTGCAAACGGCATTGTTTCATTCTTTTCTGTGTCTAATATTGCATTGTGTACATGGACCACTTTTTCGTCCATTCATCTGATGGTGGACATTTTTGTTGCTTCCATGTCTTGGCTATTGTAAATACTGCTGCAATACACGATGTTCCATCCTGTGTCTTTTTGATTCTGGCTTTCACAGGTGACAGGCCCAATAGTGGGCCTTCCGGATCATATGGGGACTCAATTTTTACCTTTCAACGCACTGCCATTCTGTTCCTATTATTGGCGGTTACCAGTTTACATCCCACTTAGACCGAGAGGTTACGCTATTCTCCACAACTTCTTCAACATCTATTGTTTGTTGACGTTTTGCTGATGGTCATTCTGACTGGTGTGAGGTGATACGTTTGTGTAGATTGGATTTGCATGCGTCTAATAATTCCTGATGTTTTGCGTGGATCAATGTCCTTTTCATTTTTTTTTTAAGATTCAGCTAAACTTACAACTTCAAATTTCCTTCTTGAAAAATTTGCCGCGTTTGGATTTTTTTGGCCATTCCCTACCCCAGGACAGTTTTTGAGGGCATGAGTCATTTACAGCCCTGCAGTCCTTGTGAATATTAGTGACCATTAGCAGTGGATTTAAAGCTGCTGTTTGAGGAAACGGCCTTAAGGTGGCAGCATTTCTACGTTGGCAACTCTGCTTGCTAGGGAAACAGAACCTTGCTGCAAGTTGTGCTTTTAGGTTGCAGATTAGAGTGGAATGTGTCAGGACAAACCCCCATAAGTTTTAGCCTCCTTAATTCTTGTTTGTGTCTTTAAGTTTTCATTTTTATCAGAGCAAATTGGATTTTAAAATGTCTTTTGTTCTAGCTGCACAGAATCTTGTTCATGTACACATATACATATATCTATTGATCGTTGTGTCCTTTTCCATGTAGGTTATTGTAGAGTGTTGAATAGACCACTCTTGGTATTCCATAGGTCTTTGGGGATGATATATTTTATATGTATTAGTATATGTTTGTTAACCCCAATATCCTAATTTGTCCATTCCTCACACCTTTTCTTTGGCTTAACCATAAGTTTGTCTTCTCCATCTGAGATCGTCTTTCCCTATGGAAATATGTTCATTTTTATGAATTTTCAGATAACATAAGTGATATCGTAGAACATTTGTCTTTCGCAATCTGACTTACTTCACGTTGTGTGATTATCTCTAGGCTCATCCGTGGTGCTGCATATGCCATTCTTTTATTTTTTTTCGTGGCTAATATTCCATTCTGTACATATACCACTTCTTCTTTGTCCATTCATCTGTTTATGGAGCTTTTTTTTGCTTCCATGTCTTGGCTCTTTCAATATTGCTGCAGTGCACATTTGCCTGCCTCTGTCTTTCCGATTCTGGTGGTCTTAGGTTATAGGCCCAGAAGGTGCCCTGCCGCATCACACGGTAGCTCAATTTTTACCTTTTAAAGCAGCTGCATTCAGTTTTCATTAGTGCTGTTAGCACTTTACACCCCATCAGCAGCTAGAAGGTACACAGTTCCCTAAAACCTCTTCAGCATTTATAGTTTGTAGACTCTTTGCTGATGGTCATTTGACTGGTGTGAGCTGAAACCTTTGTGGACGTGGGATTTGCATGCAGCTAATAATTCCTTATACTGAGCTATAGGCATGTCTTTTTTTTTCTTTTCCTTTTTTTTTAAAGAGTGAGTACAACTTCCCTCTCATATTGACTTCTTGAAAACTTTGTCATGTGTTGAAATTTCTTGCCTATTCCCTACCCCAGGACATTTTTCGAGGGCAGGTATCATTTACAGCCCCGCAGTCCTCGTGACTATTAAGCGACCATTAGCACTGTGTTTAAAGCTGCTGTTGTGGGAAACAGCCACAAGGCGGCAGCATTGTTACGTTCTCAACTCTTGTTACTAGGGCAACAGAGTCTTCCTGGACGTCGTGTTCCTCGGTTGTAAATTAGAGTGGAATGTGCTGGGACAAGCCCCCAGAAGTTTATGTCTCCTTACTTATGTTCGTTTTTTAAATTTAATTTATATTTCTTATCGGAGGAAATTTGATTAGAGTGTTGTGATTGTCTGGCTGTACAGAATCTGGTCAATGATTCATACATATGTCTGTTCATCTTCGGATCCTGTTAGCATGTATGTTATTACAGAATGTTGAGTAGACCTCCCTTGGTATTTGGTAGGTGTTTTGTCATGATATATTTTATATGTATTGGTGATTATATAATTCATATAGTTTATATGTTATATGTTTATATACATTTAACATACATTAGTATATGTATGCTACCCCCATAATCCTAATTTATCCATCCTCCCACCTTTCATTTTGGTTAACCATTAGTTTGTTTTATCAGTCTGTGAGTGTGTTTTTCTGTGGAAATATGTTCATTGGGAGCAATCTTAGGATGGATAACACGTATAAATGATATCATAGGATATTTGTCATTCCTTTTTGACTTACTTAACGTACTATGATTATTTCTAGGCTCATGTGTAGTCCTGAAAACGGCATTGTTCATTTTTTTCCCGAGGCTACTATTCCATTCGGTACGTACACCACTTCTTCTTTGTCCATTTGTCTGTTGATGGACATTTTGTTTGCTTGCATGGCTTGGCTATTGTAAATATTGCTGCAGTGCATGTTTGCCTGTCTGTGCCTTTCCCATTCTGGTCTTCTTAGGGTATAGGCCCATTAGGGGATCGGCCGCATGATATGGTAGCTCAATTTTTACCTTTTAAACGCAGCTCCGTTCTGTTCTCATGATTAGCTGTTACCAGTTTACATCCAACCAACAGCATAGTGGGTATGCATTTCTCCCCCAACCCGTCAGCATGCATGGTTTGTAGACTTTTTACGGATGGCATTTTGAATATTGGGTGGTGAAATCTTTTTGTAGTTTGGATTTGCATCCAACCAATAATTCCTGATATTGAGCTTTTATCCATGTTCTTCTTTTTTTAGAACAACCGAGTGAGTAACACTTACCTCTTCAAATTGTTTTCTTGAAAAATTTTCCGTGTTGTGAACTTTCTTGGCCATTACCTACCCCAGGACATTTTTTGAGGACACGTGTCATTTACGGCCCTACAATTACTGTGAATCTCAAGTGACCCTTAGCCCTGTGTTTAAAGCTGCTGTTGTGGGAAACGGCCACAAGGCGGCAGCATTTCTCCATTCCCAAGTCTGGTTACTAGGGCAGCAGAGCCTTCCTGAAAGTTGTGTTCCTAGGTTGTAAATTAGAATGGGATGTGCCAGGGAAAACCCCAATAACTTTATGTCTCATTAATTGTTGTTCGTGGTTTTAATTTTTTAAATTGGGGTAATGAGCAGAATAGTGTTTGTTCTGGGTGTGCACAATCAGGTTCAATTGAACATTATATATATCTACTCATGTACAGATCCTCTTCCCATGTAAATTACTATTATTTTTTTAAATAAATTTATTTTATTTATTTATTTATTTTTGGCTGAGTTGGATCTTCGTTGCTGCATGTGGGCTTTCTCCAGTTGCGGTGAGCGGGGGCTACTCTCCGTTGCGGTGCACCGGCTTCTCACTGCAGTGGCTTCTCTTGTTGCGGAGCACGGGCTCTAGGCGTGTGGGCTTCAGTAGTTGTGGTGCATGGGCTCAGTAGTTATGGCTCATGGGCTCCAGAGCGTAGGCTCATTAGTTGTGGTGCACGGGCTTAGTTGCTCTGCTGCATGTGGGACCTTCCCGAACCAGGGATCGAACCTGTGTCCCCTGCATTGGCAGGTGGATTCTTAACCACGGTGCCACCAGGCAAGCCCCCGTGTAAATTATTACAGCGCGTTCAGTAGACCTCCCTTGGTATATGGTCGGTCTTTTTGATACGTGTGTTTAATATGTATTTGTATACGTACGGTAACCCTAATCTTAATGTGTCCATTCCTCCCACCTTTCCTTTTAGATAACCATAGTTTGTTTTCTAAGTCTGTGAGAGTCTTTCTCTGTGGAAATATGTTCATACGTGTCAGTTGTTAGGTAACAGCTAGGAGTGATATCACAGGTTATTTGTCGGCTGCTTTCCGACTTACCTCATGTTCTGTGATTATCTCTAGGCTCATCTATGGTGCTGCAAAGAGCAGTGTTTCATCCTTTTCCATGGCGAATATTGCATTGTGTACATGGACCACTTCTTCTTTGTGCATTCATCTGTGGATGGACATTTTGGTTACTTCCAAGTCTTGGCAATGCTAAATATTGATGCAGTGCAGGATTGCCAGCCTGTGTCTTTTGGATTCTGGTCTTCTCAGGGATTAGGCCCAGCAGTGGGCCTACTAGATCATATGGTGGTTCAAATTTTTCCCTTTCAACGCACCTCCATTCTGTTCTCACTACTGGCTGTTACCAGTTTACATCCCACCAGCAACTAGAGGGTACACAGTTCTCTAAAACCCCTTCAGAATTTATTGTTTGTAGACTTTTTACTGATGGCATTTTGAGTGTTGGGTGGTGATACCTTCTTGTAGGTTGGATTTGCATGCGTCTAATAATTCCCGATATTGAGCTTTCATCTACGTTTTTTTTTTAAGTAAAACAGAGAAACTCACCTCTTCAAATTGTTTCCTTGAAAAATTTGCCATGTTCCCTGAATTCCTGTGGCCATTACCTGCACCAGGACATTTTTTGAGGGCAGGTGTCCTTTACAGCCCTGTAGTAATTGTGAATATCACATGACCATTAGTTCTGCATTTAAAGCTGCTGTTGCAGGAAACGGCCACAAGGGGGCAGCATTTCTATATTCCCAACTCTGGTTACTAGGGCAACACAGCCTTCCTGGAAGTCCTGTTTGTAGGTTGTAAAGTAGAGTGGAATGTGCCAGGACAAACCCCCAGAAACTATGTCTACTTATTTGTTGTTGATATTCTCAGTTTAATTTTCATTTTTCTCAGAGCAAATTTGATTGCAATGTTGTGTTTGTTCTAGGTGTACAGAATGTCTTTCATTGATTCATATATCTTTTCATGTTTGGATCCTGTTCCGTAGAGATTATTACAGAATGTTGTGTAGACCTCTCTTGGTATTCGGTATGTCTGATGATTATATATTTTATAAGTATTAGCATATGTCTGTTAAACCCAATATCCTCCGTTATACATTCCTCACACCTTTCCGTTTGGTTAAGCACAAGCTTGTTTTCTGAACACGTGAGTGTCCCTCTCTGTGGAAATAGGTTCATTCCTATCAATTTTTAGATAAGACCTATACGTGATATCATAGGATATGTGTCTCTCGCTTTCTGACTTACTTCAAGGTGTGTGATTGTCTGTAGCCTCGTCTATGGTGCTGCAAACGGCATTGTTTCATTCTTTTCTGTGTCTAATATTGCATTGTGTACATGGACCACTTTTTCGTCCATTCATCTGATGGTGGACATTTTTGTTGCTTCCATGTCTTGGCTATTGTAAATACTGCTGCAATACACGATGTTCCATCCTGTGTCTTTTTGATTCTGGCTTTCACAGGTGACAGGCCCAATAGTGGGCCTTCCGGATCATATGGGGACTCAATTTTTACCTTTCAACGCACTGCCATTCTGTTCCTATTATTGGCGGTTACCAGTTTACATCCCACTTAGACCGAGAGGTTACGCTATTCTCCACAACTTCTTCAACATCTATTGTTTGTTGACGTTTTGCTGATGGTCATTCTGACTGGTGTGAGGTGATACGTTTGTGTAGATTGGATTTGCATGCGTCTAATAATTCCTGATGTTTTGCGTGGATCAATGTCCTTTTCATTTTTTTTTTAAGATTCAGCTAAACTTACAACTTCAAATTTCCTTCTTGAAAAATTTGCCGCGTTTGGATTTTTTTGGCCATTCCCTACCCCAGGACAGTTTTTGAGGGCATGAGTCATTTACAGCCCTGCAGTCCTTGTGAATATTAGTGACCATTAGCAGTGGATTTAAAGCTGCTGTTTGAGGAAACGGCCTTAAGGTGGCAGCATTTCTACGTTGGCAACTCTGCTTGCTAGGGAAACAGAACCTTGCTGCAAGTTGTGCTTTTAGGTTGCAGATTAGAGTGGAATGTGTCAGGACAAACCCCCATAAGTTTTAGCCTCCTTAATTCTTGTTTGTGTCTTTAAGTTTTCATTTTTATCAGAGCAAATTGGATTTTAAAATGTCTTTTGTTCTAGCTGCACAGAATCTTGTTCATGTACACATATACATATATCTATTGATCGTTGTGTCCTTTTCCATGTAGGTTATTGTAGAGTGTTGAATAGACCACTCTTGGTATTCCATAGGTCTTTGGGGATGATATATTTTATATGTATTAGTATATGTTTGTTAACCCCAATATCCTAATTTGTCCATTCCTCACACCTTTTCTTTGGCTTAACCATAAGTTTGTCTTCTCCATCTGAGATCGTCTTTCCCTATGGAAATATGTTCATTTTTATGAATTTTCAGATAACATAAGTGATATCGTAGAACATTTGTCTTTCGCAATCTGACTTACTTCACGTTGTGTGATTATCTCTAGGCTCATCCGTGGTGCTGCATATGCCATTCTTTTATTTTTTTTCGTGGCTAATATTCCATTCTGTACATATACCACTTCTTCTTTGTCCATTCATCTGTTTATGGAGCTTTTTTTTGCTTCCATGTCTTGGCTCTTTCAATATTGCTGCAGTGCACATTTGCCTGCCTCTGTCTTTCCGATTCTGGTGGTGTTAGGTTATAGGCCCAGAAGGTGCCCTGCCGCATCACACGGTAGCTCAATTTTTACCTTTTAAAGCAGCTGCATTCAGTTTTCATTAGTGCTGTTAGCACTTTACACCCCATCAGCAGCTAGAAGGTACACAGTTCCCTAAAACCTCTTCAGCATTTATAGTTTGTAGACTCTTTGCTGATGGTCATTTGACTGGTGTGAGCTGAAACCTTTGTGGACGTGGGATTTGCATGCAGCTAATAATTCCTTATACTGAGCTATAGGCATGTCTTTTTTTTTCTTTTCCTTTTTTTTTAAAGAGTGAGTACAACTTCCCTCTCATATTGACTTCTTGAAAACTTTGTCATGTGTTGAAATTTCTTGCCTATTCCCTACCCCAGGACATTTTTCGAGGGCAGGTATCATTTACAGCCCCGCAGTCCTCGTGACTATTAAGCGACCATTAGCACTGTGTTTAAAGCTGCTGTTGTGGGAAACAGCCACAAGGCGGCAGCATTGTTACGTTCTCAACTCTTGTTACTAGGGCAACAGAGTCTTCCTGGACGTCGTGTTCCTCGGTTGTAAATTAGAGTGGAATGTGCTGGGACAAGCCCCCAGAAGTTTATGTCTCCTTACTTATGTTCGTTTTTTAAATTTAATTTATATTTCTTATCGGAGGAAATTTGATTAGAGTGTTGTGATTGTCTGGCTGTACAGAATCTGGTCAATGATTCATACATATGTCTGTTCATCTTCGGATCCTGTTACCATGTATGTTATTACAGAATGTTGAGTAGACCTCCCTTGGTATTTGGTAGGTGTTTTGTCATGATATATTTTATATGTATTGGTGATTATATAATTCATATAGTTTATATGTTATATGTTTATATACATTTAACATACATTAGTATATGTATGCTACCCCCATAATCCTAATTTATCCATCCTCCCACCTTTCATTTTGGTTAACCATTAGTTTGTTTTATCAGTCTGTGAGTGTGTTTTTCTGTGGAAATATGTTCATTGGGAGCAATCTTAGGATGGATAACACGTATAAATGATATCATAGGATATTTGTCATTCCTTTTTGACTTACTTAACGTACTATGATTATTTCTAGGCTCATGTGTAGTCCTGAAAACGGCATTGTTCATTTTTTTCCCGAGGCTACTATTCCATTCGGTACGTACACCACTTCTTCTTTGTCCATTTGTCTGTTGATGGACATTTTGTTTGCTTGCATGGCTTGGCTATTGTAAATATTGCTGCAGTGCATGTTTGCCTGTCTGTGCCTTTCCCATTCTGGTCTTCTTAGGGTATAGGCCCATTAGGGGATCGGCCGCATGATATGGTAGCTCAATTTTTACCTTTTAAACGCAGCTCCGTTCTGTTCTCATGATTAGCTGTTACCAGTTTACATCCAACCAACAGCATAGTGGGTATGCATTTCTCCCCCAACCCGTCAGCATGCATGGTTTGTAGACTTTTTACGGATGGCATTTTGAATATTGGGTGGTGAAATCTTTTTGTAGTTTGGATTTGCATCCAACCAATAATTCCTGATATTGAGCTTTTATCCATGTTCTTCTTTTTTTAGAACAACCGAGTGAGTAACACTTACCTCTTCAAATTGTTTTCTTGAAAAATTTTCCGTGTTGTGAACTTTCTTGGCCATTACCTACCCCAGGACATTTTTTGAGGACACGTGTCATTTACGGCCCTACAATTACTGTGAATCTCAAGTGACCCTTAGCCCTGTGTTTAAAGCTGCTGTTGTGGGAAACGGCCACAAGGCGGCAGCATTTCTCCATTCCCAAGTCTGGTTACTAGGGCAGCAGAGCCTTCCTGAAAGTTGTGTTCCTAGGTTGTAAATTAGAATGGGATGTGCCAGGGAAAACCCCAATAACTTTATGTCTCATTAATTGTTGTTCGTGGTTTTAATTTTTTAAATTGGGGTAATGAGCAGAATAGTGTTTGTTCTGGGTGTGCACAATCAGGTTCAATTGAACATTATATATATCTACTCATGTACAGATCCTCTTCCCATGTAAATTACTATTATTTTTTTAAATAAATTTATTTTATTTATTTATTTATTTTTGGCTGAGTTGGATCTTCGTTGCTGCATGTGGGCTTTCTCCAGTTGCGGTGAGCGGGGGCTACTCTCCGTTGCGGTGCACCGGCTTCTCACTGCAGTGGCTTCTCTTGTTGCGGAGCACGGGCTCTAGGCGTGTGGGCTTCAGTAGTTGTGGTGCATGGGCTCAGTAGTTATGGCTCATGGGCTCCAGAGCGTAGGCTCATTAGTTGTGGTGCACGGGCTTAGTTGCTCTGCTGCATGTGGGACCTTCCCGAACCAGGGATCGAACCTGTGTCCCCTGCATTGGCAGGTGGATTCTTAACCACGGTGCCACCAGGCAAGCCCCCGTGTAAATTATTACAGCGCGTTCAGTAGACCTCCCTTGGTATATGGTCGGTCTTTTTGATACGTGTGTTTAATATGTATTTGTATACGTACGGTAACCCTAATCTTAATGTGTCCATTCCTCCCACCTTTCCTTTTAGATAACCATAGTTTGTTTTCTAAGTCTGTGAGAGTCTTTCTCTGTGGAAATATGTTCATACGTGTCAGTTGTTAGGTAACAGCTAGGAGTGATATCACAGGTTATTTGTCGGCTGCTTTCCGACTTACCTCATGTTCTGTGATTATCTCTAGGCTCATCTATGGTGCTGCAAAGAGCAGTGTTTCATCCTTTTCCATGGCGAATATTGCATTGTGTACATGGACCACTTCTTCTTTGTGCATTCATCTGTGGATGGACATTTTGGTTACTTCCAAGTCTTGGCAATGCTAAATATTGATGCAGTGCAGGATTGCCAGCCTGTGTCTTTTGGATTCTGGTCTTCTCAGGGATTAGGCCCAGCAGTGGGCCTACTAGATCATATGGTGGTTCAAATTTTTCCCTTTCAACGCACCTCCATTCTGTTCTCACTACTGGCTGTTACCAGTTTACATCCCACCAGCAACTAGAGGGTACACAGTTCTCTAAAACCCCTTCAGAATTTATTGTTTGTAGACTTTTTACTGATGGCATTTTGAGTGTTGGGTGGTGATACCTTCTTGTAGGTTGGATTTGCATGCGTCTAATAATTCCCGATATTGAGCTTTCATCTACGTTTTTTTTTTAAGTAAAACAGAGAAACTCACCTCTTCAAATTGTTTCCTTGAAAAATTTGCCATGTTCCCTGAATTCCTGTGGCCATTACCTGCACCAGGACATTTTTTGAGGGCAGGTGTCCTTTACAGCCCTGTAGTAATTGTGAATATCACATGACCATTAGTTCTGCATTTAAAGCTGCTGTTGCAGGAAACGGCCACAAGGGGGCAGCATTTCTATATTCCCAACTCTGGTTACTAGGGCAACACAGCCTTCCTGGAAGTCCTGTTTGTAGGTTGTAAAGTAGAGTGGAATGTGCCAGGACAAACCCCCAGAAACTATGTCTACTTATTTGTTGTTGATATTCTCAGTTTAATTTTCATTTTTCTCAGAGCAAATTTGATTGCAATGTTGTGTTTGTTCTAGGTGTACAGAATGTCTTTCATTGATTCATATATCTTTTCATGTTTGGATCCTGTTCCGTAGAGATTATTACAGAATGTTGTGTAGGCCTCTCTTGGTATTCGGTATGTCTGATGATTATATATTTTATAAGTATTAGCATATGTCTGTTAAACCCAATATCCTCCGTTATACATTCCTCACACCTTTCCGTTTGGTTAAGCACAAGCTTGTTTTCTGAACACGTGAGTGTCCCTCTCTGTGGAAATAGGTTCATTCCTATCAATTTTTAGATAAGACCTATACGTGATATCATAGGATATGTGTCTCTCGCTTTCTGACTTACTTCAAGGTGTGTGATTGTCTGTAGCCTCGTCTATGGTGCTGCAAATGGCATTGTTTCATTCTTTTCTGTGTCTAATATTGCATTGTGTACATGGACCACTTTTTCGTCCATTCATCTGATGGTGGACATTTTTGTTGCTTCCATGTCTTGGCTATTGTAAATACTGCTGCAATACACGATGTTCCATCCTGTGTCTTTTTGATTCTGGCTTTCACAGGTGACAGGCCCAATAGTGGGCCTTCCGGATCATATGGGGACTCAATTTTTACCTTTCAACGCACTGCCATTCTGTTCCTATTATTGGCGGTTACCAGTTTACATCCCACTTAGACCGAGAGGTTACGCTATTCTCCACAACTTCTTCAACATCTATTGTTTGTTGACGTTTTGCTGATGGTCATTCTGACTGGTGTGAGGTGATACGTTTGTGTAGATTGGATTTGCATGCGTCTAATAATTCCTGATGTTTTGCGTGGATCAATGTCCTTTTCATTTTTTTTTTAAGATTCAGCTAAACTTACAACTTCAAATTTCCTTCTTGAAAAATTTGCCGCGTTTGGATTTTTTTGGCCATTCCCTACCCCAGGACAGTTTTTGAGGGCATGAGTCATTTACAGCCCTGCAGTCCTTGTGAATATTAGTGACCATTAGCAGTGGATTTAAAGCTGCTGTTTGAGGAAACGGCCTTAAGGTGGCAGCATTTCTACGTTGGCAACTCTGCTTGCTAGGGAAACAGAACCTTGCTGCAAGTTGTGCTTTTAGGTTGCAGATTAGAGTGGAATGTGTCAGGACAAACCCCCATAAGTTTTAGCCTCCTTAATTCTTGTTTGTGTCTTTAAGTTTTCATTTTTATCAGAGCAAATTGGATTTTAAAATGTCTTTTGTTCTAGCTGCACAGAATCTTGTTCATGTACACATATACATATATCTATTGATCGTTGTGTCCTTTTCCATGTAGGTTATTGTAGAGTGTTGAATAGACCACTCTTGGTATTCCATAGGTCTTTGGGGATGATATATTTTATATGTATTAGTATATGTTTGTTAACCCCAATATCCTAATTTGTCCATTCCTCACACCTTTTCTTTGGCTTAACCATAAGTTTGTCTTCTCCATCTGAGATCGTCTTTCCCTATGGAAATATGTTCATTTTTATGAATTTTCAGATAACATAAGTGATATCGTAGAACATTTGTCTTTCGCAATCTGACTTACTTCACGTTGTGTGATTATCTCTAGGCTCATCCGTGGTGCTGCATATGCCATTCTTTTATTTTTTTTCGTGGCTAATATTCCATTCTGTACATATACCACTTCTTCTTTGTCCATTCATCTGTTTATGGAGCTTTTTATTGCTTCCATGTCTTGGCTCTTTCAATATTGCTGCAGTGCACATTTGCCTGCCTCTGTCTTTCCGATTCTGGTGGTCTTAGGTTATAGGCCCAGAAGGTGCCCTGCCGCATCATACGGTAGCTCAATTTTTACCTTTTAAAGCAGCTGCATTCAGTTTTCATTAGTGCTGTTAGCACTTTACACCCCATCAGCAGCTAGAAGGTACACAGTTCCCTAAAACCTCTTCAGCATTTATAGTTTGTAGACTTTTCGCTGATGGTCATTTGACTGGTGTGAGCTGAAACCTTTGTGGACGTGGGATTTGCATGCAGCTAATAATTCCTTATACTGAGCTTTAGGCATGTCTTTTTTTTTTCTTTTCCTTTTTTTTTAAAGAATGAGTACAACTTCCCTCTCATATTGACTTCTTGAAAACTTTGTCATGTGTTGAAATTTCTTGCCTATTCCCTACCCCAGGACATTTTTTGAGGGCAGGTATCATTTACAGCCCCGCAGTCCTCGTGACTATTAAGCGACCATTAGCACTGTGTTTAAAGCTGCTGTTGTGGGAAACAGCCACAAGGCGGCAGCATTGTTACGTTCTCAACTCTTGTTACTAGGGCAACAGAGTCTTCCTGGACGTCGTGTTCCTCGGTTGTAAATTAGAGTGGAATGTGCTGGGACAAGCCCCCAGAAGTTTATGTCTCCTTACTTATGTTCGTTTTTTAAATTTAATTTATATTTCTTATCGGAGGAAATTTGATTAGAGTGTTGTGATTGTCTGGCTGTACAGAATCTGGTCAATGATTCATACATATGTCTGTTCATCTTCGGATCCTGTTACCATGTATGTTATTACAGAATGTTGAGTAGACCTCCCTTGGTATTTGGTAGGTGTTTTGTCATGATATATTTTATATGTATTGGTGATTATATAATTCATATAGTTTATATGTTATATGTTTATATACATTTAACATACATTAGTATATGTATGCTACCCCCATAATCCTAATTTATCCATCCTCCCACCTTTCATTTTGGTTAACCATTAGTTTGTTTTATCAGTCTGTGAGTGTGTTTTTCTGTGGAAATATGTTCATTGGGAGCAATCTTAGGATGGATAACACGTATAAATGATATCATAGGATATTTGTCATTCCTTTTTGACTTACTTAACGTACTATGATTATTTCTAGGCTCATGTGTAGTCCTGAAAACGGCATTGTTCATTTTTTTCCCGAGGCTACTATTCCATTCGGTACGTACACCACTTCTTCTTTGTCCATTTGTCTGTTGATGGACATTTTGTTTGCTTGCATGGCTTGGCTATTGTAAATATTGCTGCAGTGCATGTTTGCCTGTCTGTGCCTTTCCCATTCTGGTCTTCTTAGGGTATAGGCCCATTAGGGGATCGGCCGCATGATATGGTAGCTCAATTTTTACCTTTTAAACGCAGCTCCGTTCTGTTCTCATGATTAGCTGTTACCAGTTTACATCCAACCAACAGCATAGTGGGTATGCATTTCTCCCCCAACCCGTCAGCATGCATGGTTTGTAGACTTTTTACGGATGGCATTTTGAATATTGGGTGGTGAAATCTTTTTGTAGTTTGGATTTGCATCCAACCAATAATTCCTGATATTGAGCTTTTATCCATGTTCTTCTTTTTTTAGAACAACCGAGTGAGTAACACTTACCTCTTCAAATTGTTTTCTTGAAAAATTTTCCGTGTTGTGAACTTTCTTGGCCATTACCTACCCCAGGACATTTTTTGAGGACACGTGTCATTTACGGCCCTACAATTACTGTGAATCTCAAGTGACCCTTAGCCCTGTGTTTAAAGCTGCTGTTGTGGGAAACGGCCACAAGGCGGCAGCATTTCTCCATTCCCAAGTCTGGTTACTAGGGCAGCAGAGCCTTCCTGAAAGTTGTGTTCCTAGGTTGTAAATTAGAATGGGATGTGCCAGGGAAAACCCCAATAACTTTATGTCTCATTAATTGTTGTTCGTGGTTTTAATTTTTTAAATTGGGGTAATGAGCAGAATAGTGTTTGTTCTGGGTGTGCACAATCAGGTTCAATTGAACATTATATATATCTACTCATGTACAGATCCTCTTCCCATGTAAATTACTATTATTTTTTTAAATAAATTTATTTTATTTATTTATTTATTTTTGGCTGAGTTGGATCTTCGTTGCTGCATGTGGGCTTTCTCCAGTTGCGGTGAGCGGGGGCTACTCTCCGTTGCGGTGCACCGGCTTCTCACTGCAGTGGCTTCTCTTGTTGCGGAGCACGGGCTCTAGGCGTGTGGGCTTCAGTAGTTGTGGTGCATGGGCTCAGTAGTTATGGCTCATGGGCTCCAGAGCGTAGGCTCATTAGTTGTGGTGCACGGGCTTAGTTGCTCTGCTGCATGTGGGACCTTCCCGAACCAGGGATCGAACCTGTGTCCCCTGCATTGGCAGGTGGATTCTTAACCACGGTGCCACCAGGCAAGCCCCCGTGTAAATTATTACAGCGCGTTCAGTAGACCTCCCTTGGTATATGGTCGGTCTTTTTGATACGTGTGTTTAATATGTATTTGTATACGTACGGTAACCCTAATCTTAATGTGTCCATTCCTCCCACCTTTCCTTTTAGATAACCATAGTTTGTTTTCTAAGTCTGTGAGAGTCTTTCTCTGTGGAAATATGTTCATACGTGTCAGTTGTTAGGTAACAGCTAGGAGTGATATCACAGGTTATTTGTCGGCTGCTTTCCGACTTACCTCATGTTCTGTGATTATCTCTAGGCTCATCTATGGTGCTGCAAAGAGCAGTGTTTCATCCTTTTCCATGGCGAATATTGCATTGTGTACATGGACCACTTCTTCTTTGTGCATTCATCTGTGGATGGACATTTTGGTTACTTCCAAGTCTTGGCAATGCTAAATATTGATGCAGTGCAGGATTGCCAGCCTGTGTCTTTTGGATTCTGGTCTTCTCAGGGATTAGGCCCAGCAGTGGGCCTACTAGATCATATGGTGGTTCAAATTTTTCCCTTTCAACGCACCTCCATTCTGTTCTCACTACTGGCTGTTACCAGTTTACATGCCACCAGCAACTAGAGGGTACACAGTTCTCTAAAACCCCTTCAGAATTTATTGTTTGTAGACTTTTTACTGATGGCATTTTGAGTGTTGGGTGGTGATACCTTCTTGTAGGTTGGATTTGCATGCGTCTAATAATTCCCGATATTGAGCTTTCATCTACGTTTTTTTTTTAAGTAAAACAGAGAAACTCACCTCTTCAAATTGTTTCCTTGAAAAATTTGCCATGTTCCCTGAATTCCTGTGGCCATTACCTGCACCAGGACATTTTTTGAGGGCAGGTGTCCTTTACAGCCCTGTAGTAATTGTGAATATCACATGACCATTAGTTCTGCATTTAAAGCTGCTGTTGCAGGAAACGGCCACAAGGGGGCAGCATTTCTATATTCCCAACTCTGGTTACTAGGGCAACACAGCCTTCCTGGAAGTCCTGTTTGTAGGTTGTAAAGTAGAGTGGAATGTGCCAGGACAAACCCCCAGAAACTATGTCTACTTATTTGTTGTTGATATTCTCAGTTTAATTTTCATTTTTCTCAGAGCAAATTTGATTGCAATGTTGTGTTTGTTCTAGGTGTACAGAATGTCTTTCATTGATTCATATATCTTTTCATGTTTGGATCCTGTTCCGTAGAGATTATTACAGAATGTTGTGTAGACCTCTCTTGGTATTCGGTATGTCTGATGATTATATATTTTATAAGTATTAGCATATGTCTGTTAAACCCAATATCCTCCGTTATACATTCCTCACACCTTTCCGTTTGGTTAAGCACAAGCTTGTTTTCTGAACACGTGAGTGTCCCTCTCTGTGGAAATAGGTTCATTCCTATCAATTTTTAGATAAGACCTATACGTGATATCATAGGATATGTGTCTCTCGCTTTCTGACTTACTTCAAGGTGCGTGATTGTCTGTAGCCTCGTCTATGGTGCTGCAAACGGCATTGTTTCATTCTTTTCTGTGTCTAATATTGCATTGTGTACATGGACCACTTTTTCGTCCATTCATCTGATGGTGGACATTTTTGTTGCTTCCATGTCTTGGCTATTGTAAATACTGCTGCAATACACGATGTTCCATCCTGTGTCTTTTTGATTCTGGCTTTCACAGGTGACAGGCCCAATAGTGGGCCTTCCGGATCATATGGGGACTCAATTTTTACCTTTCAACGCACTGCCATTCTGTTCCTATTATTGGCGGTTACCAGTTTACATCCCACTTAGACCGAGAGGTTACGCTATTCTCCACAACTTCTTCAACATCTATTGTTTGTTGACGTTTTGCTGATGGTCATTCTGACTGGTGTGAGGTGATACGTTTGTGTAGATTGGATTTGCATGTGTCTAATAATTCCTGATGTTTTGCGTGGATCAATGTCCTTTTCATTTTTTTTTTAAGATTCAGCTAAACTTACAACTTCAAATTTCCTTCTTGAAAAATTTGCCGCGTTTGGATTTTTTTGGCCATTCCCTACCCCAGGACAGTTTTTGAGGGCATGAGTCATTTACAGCCCTGCAGTCCTTGTGAATATTAGTGACCATTAGCAGTGGATTTAAAGCTGCTGTTTGAGGAAACGGCCTTAAGGTGGCAGCATTTCTACGTTGGCAACTCTGCTTGCTAGGGAAACAGAACCTTGCTGCAAGTTGTGCTTTTAGGTTGCAGATTAGAGTGGAATGTGTCAGGACAAACCCCCATAAGTTTTAGCCTCCTTAATTCTTGTTTGTGTCTTTAAGTTTTCATTTTTATCAGAGCAAATTGGATTTTAAAATGTCTTTTGTTCTAGCTGCACAGAATCTTGTTCATGTACACATATACATATATCTATTGATCGTTGTGTCCTTTTCCATGTAGGTTATTGTAGAGTGTTGAATAGACCACTCTTGGTATTCCATAGGTCTTTGGGGATGATATATTTTATATGTATTAGTATATGTTTGTTAACCCCAATATCCTAATTTGTCCATTCCTCACACCTTTTCTTTGGCTTAACCATAAGTTTGTCTTCTCCATCTGAGATCGTCTTTCCCTATGGAAATATGTTCATTTTTATGAATTTTCAGATAACATAAGTGATATCGTAGAACATTTGTCTTTCGCAATCTGACTTACTTCACGTTGTGTGATTATCTCTAGGCTCATCCGTGGTGCTGCATATGCCATTCTTTTATTTTTTTTCGTGGCTAATATTCCATTCTGTACATATACCACTTCTTCTTTGTCCATTCATCTGTTTATGGAGCTTTTTATTGCTTCCATGTCTTGGCTCTTTCAATATTGCTGCAGTGCACATTTGCCTGCCTCTGTCTTTCCGATTCTGGTGGTCTTAGGTTATAGGCCCAGAAGGTGCCCTGCCGCATCATACGGTAGCTCAATTTTTACCTTTTAAAGCAGCTGCATTCAGTTTTCATTAGTGCTGTTAGCACTTTACACCCCATCAGCAGCTAGAAGGTACACAGTTCCCTAAAACCTCTTCAGCATTTATAGTTTGTAGACTTTTTGCTGATGGTCATTTGACTGGTGTGAGCTGAAACCTTTGTGGACGTGGGATTTGCATGCAGCTAATAATTCCTTATACTGAGCTATAGGCATGTCTTTTTTTTTCTTTTCCTTTTTTTTTAAAGAGTGAGTACAACTTCCCTCTCATATTGACTTCTTGAAAACTTTGTCATGTGTTGAAATTTCTTGCCTATTCCCTACCCCAGGACATTTTTCGAGGGCAGGTATCATTTACAGCCCCGCAGTCCTCGTGACTATTAAGCGACCATTAGCACTGTGTTTAAAGCTGCTGTTGTGGGAAACAGCCACAAGGCGGCAGCATTGTTACGTTCTCAACTCTTGTTACTAGGGCAACAGAGTCTTCCTGGACGTCGTGTTCCTCGGTTGTAAATTAGAGTGGAATGTGCTGGGACAAGCCCCCAGAAGTTTATGTCTCCTTACTTATGTTCGTTTTTTAAATTTAATTTATATTTCTTATCGGAGGAAATTTGATTAGAGTGTTGTGATTGTCTGGCTGTACAGAATCTGGTCAATGATTCATACATATGTCTGTTCATCTTCGGATCCTGTTACCATGTATGTTATTACAGAATGTTGAGTAGACCTCCCTTGGTATTTGGTAGGTGTTTTGTCATGATATATTTTATATGTATTGGTGATTATATAATTCATATAGTTTATATGTTATATGTTTATATACATTTAACATACATTAGTATATGTATGCTACCCCCATAATCCTAATTTATCCATCCTCCCACCTTTCATTTTGGTTAACCATTAGTTTGTTTTATCAGTCTGTGAGTGTGTTTTTCTGTGGAAATATGTTCATTGGGAGCAATCTTAGGATGGATAACACGTATAAATGATATCATAGGATATTTGTCATTCCTTTTTGACTTACTTAACGTACTATGATTATTTCTAGGCTCATGTGTAGTCCTGAAAACGGCATTGTTCATTTTTTTCCCGAGGCTACTATTCCATTCGGTACGTACACCACTTCTTCTTTGTCCATTTGTCTGTTGATGGACATTTTGTTTGCTTGCATGGCTTGGCTATTGTAAATATTGCTGCAGTGCATGTTTGCCTGTCTGTGCCTTTCCCATTCTGGTCTTCTTAGGGTATAGGCCCATTAGGGGATCGGCCGCATGATATGGTAGCTCAATTTTTACCTTTTAAACGCAGCTCCGTTCTGTTCTCATGATTAGCTGTTACCAGTTTACATCCAACCAACAGCATAGTGGGTATGCATTTCTCCCCCAACCCGTCAGCATGCATGGTTTGTAGACTTTTTACGGATGGCATTTTGAATATTGGGTGGTGAAATCTTTTTGTAGTTTGGATTTGCATCCAACCAATAATTCCTGATATTGAGCTTTTATCCATGTTCTTCTTTTTTTAGAACAACCGAGTGAGTAACACTTACCTCTTCAAATTGTTTTCTTGAAAAATTTTCCGTGTTGTGAACTTTCTTGGCCATTACCTACCCCAGGACATTTTTTGAGGACACGTGTCATTTACGGCCCTACAATTACTGTGAATCTCAAGTGACCCTTAGCCCTGTGTTTAAAGCTGCTGTTGTGGGAAACGGCCACAAGGCGGCAGCATTTCTCCATTCCCAAGTCTGGTTACTAGGGCAGCAGAGCCTTCCTGAAAGTTGTGTTCCTAGGTTGTAAATTAGAATGGGATGTGCCAGGGAAAACCCCAATAACTTTATGTCTCATTAATTGTTGTTCGTGGTTTTAATTTTTTAAATTGGGGTAATGAGCAGAATAGTGTTTGTTCTGGGTGTGCACAATCAGGTTCAATTGAACATTATATATATCTACTCATGTACAGATCCTCTTCCCATGTAAATTACTATTATTTTTTTAAATAAATTTATTTTATTTATTTATTTATTTTTGGCTGAGTTGGATCTTCGTTGCTGCATGTGGGCTTTCTCCAGTTGCGGTGAGCGGGGGCTACTCTCCGTTGCGGTGCACCGGCTTCTCACTGCAGTGGCTTCTCTTGTTGCGGAGCACGGGCTCTAGGCGTGTGGGCTTCAGTAGTTGTGGTGCATGGGCTCAGTAGTTATGGCTCATGGGCTCCAGAGCGTAGGCTCATTAGTTGTGGTGCACGGGCTTAGTTGCTCTGCTGCATGTGGGACCTTCCCGAACCAGGGATCGAACCTGTGTCCCCTGCATTGGCAGGTGGATTCTTAACCACGGTGCCACCAGGCAAGCCCCCGTGTAAATTATTACAGCGCGTTCAGTAGACCTCCCTTGGTATATGGTCGGTCTTTTTGATACGTGTGTTTAATATGTATTTGTATACGTACGGTAACCCTAATCTTAATGTGTCCATTCCTCCCACCTTTCCTTTTAGATAACCATAGTTTGTTTTCTAAGTCTGTGAGAGTCTTTCTCTGTGGAAATATGTTCATACGTGTCAGTTGTTAGGTAACAGCTAGGAGTGATATCACAGGTTATTTGTCGGCTGCTTTCCGACTTACCTCATGTTCTGTGATTATCTCTAGGCTCATCTATGGTGCTGCAAAGAGCAGTGTTTCATCCTTTTCCATGGCGAATATTGCATTGTGTACATGGACCACTTCTTCTTTGTGCATTCATCTGTGGATGGACATTTTGGTTACTTCCAAGTCTTGGCAATGCTAAATATTGATGCAGTGCAGGATTGCCAGCCTGTGTCTTTTGGATTCTGGTCTTCTCAGGGATTAGGCCCAGCAGTGGGCCTACTAGATCATATGGTGGTTCAAATTTTTCCCTTTCAACGCACCTCCATTCTGTTCTCACTACTGGCTGTTACCAGTTTACATGCCACCAGCAACTAGAGGGTACACAGTTCTCTAAAACCCCTTCAGAATTTATTGTTTGTAGACTTTTTACTGATGGCATTTTGAGTGTTGGGTGGTGATACCTTCTTGTAGGTTGGATTTGCATGCGTCTAATAATTCCCGATATTGAGCTTTCATCTACGTTTTTTTTTTAAGTAAAACAGAGAAACTCACCTCTTCAAATTGTTTCCTTGAAAAATTTGCCATGTTCCCTGAATTCCTGTGGCCATTACCTGCACCAGGACATTTTTTGAGGGCAGGTGTCCTTTACAGCCCTGTAGTAATTGTGAATATCACATGACCATTAGTTCTGCATTTAAAGCTGCTGTTGCAGGAAACGGCCACAAGGGGGCAGCATTTCTATATTCCCAACTCTGGTTACTAGGGCAACACAGCCTTCCTGGAAGTCCTGTTTGTAGGTTGTAAAGTAGAGTGGAATGTGCCAGGACAAACCCCCAGAAACTATGTCTACTTATTTGTTGTTGATATTCTCAGTTTAATTTTCATTTTTCTCAGAGCAAATTTGATTGCAATGTTGTGTTTGTTCTAGGTGTACAGAATGTCTTTCATTGATTCATATATCTTTTCATGTTTGGATCCTGTTCCGTAGAGATTATTACAGAATGTTGTGTAGACCTCTCTTGGTATTCGGTATGTCTGATGATTATATATTTTATAAGTATTAGCATATGTCTGTTAAACCCAATATCCTCCGTTATACATTCCTCACACCTTTCCGTTTGGTTAAGCACAAGCTTGTTTTCTGAACACGTGAGTGTCCCTCTCTGTGGAAATAGGTTCATTCCTATCAATTTTTAGATAAGACCTATACGTGATATCATAGGATATGTGTCTCTCGCTTTCTGACTTACTTCAAGGTGTGTGATTGTCTGTAGCCTCGTCTATGGTGCTGCAAACGGCATTGTTTCATTCTTTTCTGTGTCTAATATTGCATTGTGTACATGGACCACTTTTTCGTCCATTCATCTGATGGTGGACATTTTTGTTGCTTCCATGTCTTGGCTATTGTAAATACTGCTGCAATACACGATGTTCCATCCTGTGTCTTTTTGATTCTGGCTTTCACAGGTGACAGGCCCAATAGTGGGCCTTCCGGATCATATGGGGACTCAATTTTTACCTTTCAACGCACTGCCATTCTGTTCCTATTATTGGCGGTTACCAGTTTACATCCCACTTAGACCGAGAGGTTACGCTATTCTCCACAACTTCTTCAACATCTATTGTTTGTTGACGTTTTGCTGATGGTCATTCTGACTGGTGTGAGGTGATACGTTTGTGTAGATTGGATTTGCATGCGTCTAATAATTCCTGATGTTTTGCGTGGATCAATGTCCTTTTCATTTTTTTTTTAAGATTCAGCTAAACTTACAACTTCAAATTTCCTTCTTGAAAAATTTGCCGCGTTTGGATTTTTTTGGCCATTCCCTACCCCAGGACAGTTTTTGAGGGCATGAGTCATTTACAGCCCTGCAGTCCTTGTGAATATTAGTGACCATTAGCAGTGGATTTAAAGCTGCTGTTTGAGGAAACGGCCTTAAGGTGGCAGCATTTCTACGTTGGCAACTCTGCTTGCTAGGGAAACAGAACCTTGCTGCAAGTTGTGCTTTTAGGTTGCAGATTAGAGTGGAATGTGTCAGGACAAACCCCCATAAGTTTTAGCCTCCTTAATTCTTGTTTGTGTCTTTAAGTTTTCATTTTTATCAGAGCAAATTGGATTTTAAAATGTCTTTTGTTCTAGCTGCACAGAATCTTGTTCATGTACACATATACATATATCTATTGATCGTTGTGTCCTTTTCCATGTAGGTTATTGTAGAGTGTTGAATAGACCACTCTTGGTATTCCATAGGTCTTTGGGGATGATATATTTTATATGTATTAGTATATGTTTGTTAACCCCAATATCCTAATTTGTCCATTCCTCACACCTTTTCTTTGGCTTAACCATAAGTTTGTCTTCTCCATCTGAGATCGTCTTTCCCTATGGAAATATGTTCATTTTTATGAATTTTCAGATAACATAAGTGATATCGTAGAACATTTGTCTTTCGCAATCTGACTTACTTCACGTTGTGTGATTATCTCTAGGCTCATCCGTGGTGCTGCATATGCCATTCTTTTATTTTTTTTCGTGGCTAATATTCCATTCTGTACATATACCACTTCTTCTTTGTCCATTCATCTGTTTATGAAGCTTTTTTTTGCTTCCATGTCTTGGCTCTTTCAATATTGCTGCAGTGCACATTTGCCTGCCTCTGTCTTTCCGATTCTGGTGGTCTTAGGTTATAGGCCCAGAAGGTGCCCTGCCGCATCACACGGTAGCTCAATTTTTACCTTTTAAAGCAGCTGCATTCAGTTTTCATTAGTGCTGTTAGCACTTTACACCCCATCAGCAGCTAGAAGGTACACAGTTCCCTAAAACCTCTTCAGCATTTATAGTTTGTAGACTCTTTGCTGATGGTCATTTGACTGGTGTGAGCTGAAACCTTTGTGGACGTGGGATTTGCATGCAGCTAATAATTCCTTATACTGAGCTATAGGCATGTCTTTTTTTTCCTTTTCCTTTTTTTTTAAAGAGTGAGTACAACTTCCCTCTCATATTGACTTCTTGAAAACTTTGTCATGTGTTGAAATTTCTTGCCTATTCCCTACCCCAGGACATTTTTCGAGGGCAGGTATCATTTACAGCCCCGCAGTCCTCGTGACTATTAAGCGACCATTAGCACTGTGTTTAAAGCTGCTGTTGTGGGAAACAGCCACAAGGCGGCAGCATTGTTACGTTCTCAACTCTTGTTACTAGGGCAACAGAGTCTTCCTGGACGTCGTGTTCCTCGGTTGTAAATTAGAGTGGAATGTGCTGGGACAAGCCCCCAGAAGTTTATGTCTCCTTACTTATGTTCGTTTTTTAAATTTAATTTATATTTCTTATCGGAGGAAATTTGATTAGAGTGTTGTGATTGTCTGGCTGTACAGAATCTGGTCAATGATTCATACATATGTCTGTTCATCTTCGGATCCTGTTACCATGTATGTTATTACAGAATGTTGAGTAGACCTCCCTTGGTATTTGGTAGGTGTTTCGTCATGATATATTTTATATGTATTGGTGATTATATAATTCATATAGTTTATATGTTATATGTTTATATACATTTAACATACATTAGTATATGTATGCTACCCCCATAATCCTAATTTATCCATCCTCCCACCTTTCATTTTGGTTAACCATTAGTTTGTTTTATCAGTCTGTGAGTGTGTTTTTCTGTGGAAATATGTTCATTGGGAGCAATCTTAGGATGGATAACACGTATAAATGATATCATAGGATATTTGTCATTCCTTTTTGACTTACTTAACGTACTATGATTATTTCTAGGCTCATGTGTAGTCCTGAAAACGGCATTGTTCATTTTTTTCCCGAGGCTACTATTCCATTCGGTACGTACACCACTTCTTCTTTGTCCATTTGTCTGTTGATGGACATTTTGTTTGCTTGCATGGCTTGGCTATTGTAAATATTGCTGCAGTGCATGTTTGCCTGTCTGTGCCTTTCCCATTCTGGTCTTCTTAGGGTATAGGCCCATTAGGGGATCGGCCGCATGATATGGTAGCTCAATTTTTACCTTTTAAACGCAGCTCCGTTCTGTTCTCATGATTAGCTGTTACCAGTTTACATCCAACCAACAGCATAGTGGGTATGCATTTCTCCCCCAACCCGTCAGCATGCATGGTTTGTAGACTTTTTACGGATGGCATTTTGAATATTGGGTGGTGAAATCTTTTTGTAGTTTGGATTTGCATCCAACCAATAATTCCTGATATTGAGCTTTTATCCATGTTCTTCTTTTTTTAGAACAACCGAGTGAGTAACACTTACCTCTTCAAATTGTTTTCTTGAAAAATTTTCCGTGTTGTGAACTTTCTTGGCCATTACCTACCCCAGGACATTTTTTGAGGACACGTGTCATTTACGGCCCTACAATTACTGTGAATCTCAAGTGACCCTTAGCCCTGTGTTTAAAGCTGCTGTTGTGGGAAACGGCCACAAGGCGGCAGCATTTCTCCATTCCCAAGTCTGGTTACTAGGGCAGCAGAGCCTTCCTGAAAGTTGTGTTCCTAGGTTGTAAATTAGAATGGGATGTGCCAGGGAAAACCCCAATAACTTTATGTCTCATTAATTGTTGTTCGTGGTTTTAATTTTTTAAATTGGGGTAATGAGCAGAATAGTGTTTGTTCTGGGTGTGCACAATCAGGTTCAATTGAACATTATATATATCTACTCATGTACAGATCCTCTTCCCATGTAAATTACTATTATTTTTTTAAATAAATTTATTTTATTTATTTATTTATTTTTGGCTGAGTTGGATCTTCGTTGCTGCATGTGGGCTTTCTCCAGTTGCGGTGAGCGGGGGCTACTCTCCGTTGCGGTGCACCGGCTTCTCACTGCAGTGGCTTCTCTTGTTGCGGAGCACGGGCTCTAGGCGTGTGGGCTTCAGTAGTTGTGGTGCATGGGCTCAGTAGTTATGGCTCATGGGCTCCAGAGCGTAGGCTCATTAGTTGTGGTGCACGGGCTTAGTTGCTCTGCTGCATGTGGGACCTTCCCGAACCAGGGATCGAACCTGTGTCCCCTGCATTGGCAGGTGGATTCTTAACCACGGTGCCACCAGGCAAGCCCCCGTGTAAATTATTACAGCGCGTTCAGTAGACCTCCCTTGGTATATGGTCGGTCTTTTTGATACGTGTGTTTAATATGTATTTGTATACGTACGGTAACCCTAATCTTAATGTGTCCATTCCTCCCACCTTTCCTTTTAGATAACCATAGTTTGTTTTCTAAGTCTGTGAGAGTCTTTCTCTGTGGAAATATGTTCATACGTGTCAGTTGTTAGGTAACAGCTAGGAGTGATATCACAGGTTATTTGTCGGCTGCTTTCCGACTTACCTCATGTTCTGTGATTATCTCTAGGCTCATCTATGGTGCTGCAAAGAGCAGTGTTTCATCCTTTTCCATGGCGAATATTGCATTGTGTACATGGACCACTTCTTCTTTGTGCATTCATCTGTGGATGGACATTTTGGTTACTTCCAAGTCTTGGCAATGCTAAATATTGATGCAGTGCAGGATTGCCAGCCTGTGTCTTTTGGATTCTGGTCTTCTCAGGGATTAGGCCCAGCAGTGGGCCTACTAGATCATATGGTGGTTCAAATTTTTCCCTTTCAACGCACCTCCATTCTGTTCTCACTACTGGCTGTTACCAGTTTACATGCCACCAGCAACTAGAGGGTACACAGTTCTCTAAAACCCCTTCAGAATTTATTGTTTGTAGACTTTTTACTGATGGCATTTTGAGTGTTGGGTGGTGATACCTTCTTGTAGGTTGGATTTGCATGCGTCTAATAATTCCCGATATTGAGCTTTCATCTACGTTTTTTTTTTAAGTAAAACAGAGAAACTCACCTCTTCAAATTGTTTCCTTGAAAAATTTGCCATGTTCCCTGAATTCCTGTGGCCATTACCTGCACCAGGACATTTTTTGAGGGCAGGTGTCCTTTACAGCCCTGTAGTAATTGTGAATATCACATGACCATTAGTTCTGCATTTAAAGCTGCTGTTGCAGGAAACGGCCACAAGGGGGCAGCATTTCTATATTCCCAACTCTGGTTACTAGGGCAACACAGCCTTCCTGGAAGTCCTGTTTGTAGGTTGTAAAGTAGAGTGGAATGTGCCAGGACAAACCCCCAGAAACTATGTCTACTTATTTGTTGTTGATATTCTCAGTTTAATTTTCATTTTTCTCAGAGCAAATTTGATTGCAATGTTGTGTTTGTTCTAGGTGTACAGAATGTCTTTCATTGATTCATATATCTTTTCATGTTTGGATCCTGTTCCGTAGAGATTATTACAGAATGTTGTGTAGACCTCTCTTGGTATTCGGTATGTCTGATGATTATATATTTTATAAGTATTAGCATATGTCTGTTAAACCCAATATCCTCCGTTATACATTCCTCACACCTTTCCGTTTGGTTAAGCACAAGCTTGTTTTCTGAACACGTGAGTGTCCCTCTCTGTGGAAATAGGTTCATTCCTATCAATTTTTAGATAAGACCTATACGTGATATCATAGGATATGTGTCTCTCGCTTTCTGACTTACTTCAAGGTGTGTGATTGTCTGTAGCCTCGTCTATGGTGCTGCAAACGGCATTGTTTCATTCTTTTCTGTGTCTAATATTGCATTGTGTACATGGACCACTTTTTCGTCCATTCATCTGATGGTGGACATTTTTGTTGCTTCCATGTCTTGGCTATTGTAAATACTGCTGCAATACACGATGTTCCATCCTGTGTCTTTTTGATTCTGGCTTTCACAGGTGACAGGCCCAATAGTGGGCCTTCCGGATCATATGGGGACTCAATTTTTACCTTTCAACGCACTGCCATTCTGTTCCTATTATTGGCGGTTACCAGTTTACATCCCACTTAGACCGAGAGGTTACGCTATTCTCCACAACTTCTTCAACATCTATTGTTTGTTGACGTTTTGCTGATGGTCATTCTGACTGGTGTGAGGTGATACGTTTGTGTAGATTGGATTTGCATGCGTCTAATAATTCCTGATGTTTTGCGTGGATCAATGTCCTTTTCATTTTTTTTTTAAGATTCAGCTAAACTTACAACTTCAAATTTCCTTCTTGAAAAATTTGCCGCGTTTGGATTTTTTTGGCCATTCCCTACCCCAGGACAGTTTTTGAGGGCATGAGTCATTTACAGCCCTGCAGTCCTTGTGAATATTAGTGACCATTAGCAGTGGATTTAAAGCTGCTGTTTGAGGAAACGGCCTTAAGGTGGCAGCATTTCTACGTTGGCAACTCTGCTTGCTAGGGAAACAGAACCTTGCTGCAAGTTGTGCTTTTAGGTTGCAGATTAGAGTGGAATGTGTCAGGACAAACCCCCATAAGTTTTAGCCTCCTTAATTCTTGTTTGTGTCTTTAAGTTTTCATTTTTATCAGAGCAAATTGGATTTTAAAATGTCTTTTGTTCTAGCTGCACAGAATCTTGTTCATGTACACATATACATATATCTATTGATCGTTGTGTCCTTTTCCATGTAGGTTATTGTAGAGTGTTGAATAGACCACTCTTGGTATTCCATAGGTCTTTGGGGATGATATATTTTATATGTATTAGTATATGTTTGTTAACCCCAATATCCTAATTTGTCCATTCCTCACACCTTTTCTTTGGCTTAACCATAAGTTTGTCTTCTCCATCTGAGATCGTCTTTCCCTATGGAAATATGTTCATTTTTATGAATTTTCAGATAACATAAGTGATATCGTAGAACATTTGTCTTTCGCAATCTGACTTACTTCACGTTGTGTGATTATCTCTAGGCTCATCCGTGGTGCTGCATATGCCATTCTTTTATTTTTTTTCGTGGCTAATATTCCATTCTGTACATATACCACTTCTTCTTTGTCCATTCATCTGTTTATGGAGCTTTTTTTTGCTTCCATGTCTTGGCTCTTTCAATATTGCTGCAGTGCACATTTGCCTGCCTCTGTCTTTCCGATTCTGGTGGTCTTAGGTTATAGGCCCAGAAGGTGCCCTGCCGCATCACACGGTAGCTCAATTTTTACCTTTTAAAGCAGCTGCATTCAGTTTTCATTAGTGCTGTTAGCACTTTACACCCCATCAGCAGCTAGAAGGTACACAGTTCCCTAAAACCTCTTCAGCATTTATAGTTTGTAGACTCTTTGCTGATGGTCATTTGACTGGTGTGAGCTGAAACCTTTGTGGACGTGGGATTTGCATGCAGCTAATAATTCCTTATACTGAGCTATAGGCATGTCTTTTTTTTCCTTTTCCTTTTTTTTTAAAGAGTGAGTACAACTTCCCTCTCATATTGACTTCTTGAAAACTTTGTCATGTGTTGAAATTTCTTGCCTATTCCCTACCCCAGGACATTTTTCGAGGGCAGGTATCATTTACAGCCCCGCAGTCCTCGTGACTATTAAGCGACCATTAGCACTGTGTTTAAAGCTGCTGTTGTGGGAAACAGCCACAAGGCGGCAGCATTGTTACGTTCTCAACTCTTGTTACTAGGGCAACAGAGTCTTCCTGGACGTCGTGTTCCTCGGTTGTAAATTAGAGTGGAATGTGCTGGGACAAGCCCCCAGAAGTTTATGTCTCCTTACTTATGTTCGTTTTTTAAATTTAATTTATATTTCTTATCGGAGGAAATTTGATTAGAGTGTTGTGATTGTCTGGCTGTACAGAATCTGGTCAATGATTCATACATATGTCTGTTCATCTTCGGATCCTGTTACCATGTATGTTATTACAGAATGTTGAGTAGACCTCCCTTGGTATTTGGTAGGTGTTTTGTCATGATATATTTTATATGTATTGGTGATTATATAATTCATATAGTTTATATGTTATATGTTTATATACATTTAACATACATTAGTATATGTATGCTACCCCCATAATCCTAATTTATCCATCCTCCCACCTTTCATTTTGGTTAACCATTAGTTTGTTTTATCAGTCTGTGAGTGTGTTTTTCTGTGGAAATATGTTCATTGGGAGCAATCTTAGGATGGATAACACGTATAAATGATATCATAGGATATTTGTCATTCCTTTTTGACTTACTTAACGTACTATGATTATTTCTAGGCTCATGTGTAGTCCTGAAAACGGCATTGTTCATTTTTTTCCCGAGGCTACTATTCCATTCGGTACGTACACCACTTCTTCTTTGTCCATTTGTCTGTTGATGGACATTTTGTTTGCTTGCATGGCTTGGCTATTGTAAATATTGCTGCAGTGCATGTTTGCCTGTCTGTGCCTTTCCCATTCTGGTCTTCTTAGGGTATAGGCCCATTAGGGGATCGGCCGCATGATATGGTAGCTCAATTTTTACCTTTTAAACGCAGCTCCGTTCTGTTCTCATGATTAGCTGTTACCAGTTTACATCCAACCAACAGCATAGTGGGTATGCATTTCTCCCCCAACCCGTCAGCATGCATGGTTTGTAGACTTTTTACGGATGGCATTTTGAATATTGGGTGGTGAAATCTTTTTGTAGTTTGGATTTGCATCCAACCAATAATTCCTGATATTGAGCTTTTATCCATGTTCTTCTTTTTTTAGAACAACCGAGTGAGTAACACTTACCTCTTCAAATTGTTTTCTTGAAAAATTTTCCGTGTTGTGAACTTTCTTGGCCATTACCTACCCCAGGACATTTTTTGAGGACACGTGTCATTTACGGCCCTACAATTACTGTGAATCTCAAGTGACCCTTAGCCCTGTGTTTAAAGCTGCTGTTGTGGGAAACGGCCACAAGGCGGCAGCATTTCTCCATTCCCAAGTCTGGTTACTAGGGCAGCAGAGCCTTCCTGAAAGTTGTGTTCCTAGGTTGTAAATTAGAATGGGATGTGCCAGGGAAAACCCCAATAACTTTATGTCTCATTAATTGTTGTTCGTGGTTTTAATTTTTTAAATTGGGGTAATGAGCAGAATAGTGTTTGTTCTGGGTGTGCACAATCAGGTTCAATTGAACATTATATATATCTACTCATGTACAGATCCTCTTCCCATGTAAATTACTATTATTTTTTTAAATAAATTTATTTTATTTATTTATTTATTTTTGGCTGAGTTGGATCTTCGTTGCTGCATGTGGGCTTTCTCCAGTTGCGGTGAGCGGGGGCTACTCTCCGTTGCGGTGCACCGGCTTCTCACTGCAGTGGCTTCTCTTGTTGCGGAGCACGGGCTCTAGGCGTGTGGGCTTCAGTAGTTGTGGTGCATGGGCTCAGTAGTTATGGCTCATGGGCTCCAGAGCGTAGGCTCATTAGTTGTGGTGCACGGGCTTAGTTGCTCTGCTGCATGTGGGACCTTCCCGAACCAGGGATCGAACCTGTGTCCCCTGCATTGGCAGGTGGATTCTTAACCACGGTGCCACCAGGCAAGCCCCCGTGTAAATTATTACAGCGCGTTCAGTAGACCTCCCTTGGTATATGGTCGGTCTTTTTGATACGTGTGTTTAATATGTATTTGTATACGTACGGTAACCCTAATCTTAATGTGTCCATTCCTCCCACCTTTCCTTTTAGATAACCATAGTTTGTTTTCTAAGTCTGTGAGAGTCTTTCTCTGTGGAAATATGTTCATACGTGTCAGTTGTTAGGTAACAGCTAGGAGTGATATCACAGGTTATTTGTCGGCTGCTTTCCGACTTACCTCATGTTCTGTGATTATCTCTAGGCTCATCTATGGTGCTGCAAAGAGCAGTGTTTCATCCTTTTCCATGGCGAATATTGCATTGTGTACATGGACCACTTCTTCTTTGTGCATTCATCTGTGGATGGACATTTTGGTTACTTCCAAGTCTTGGCAATGCTAAATATTGATGCAGTGCAGGATTGCCAGCCTGTGTCTTTTGGATTCTGGTCTTCTCAGGGATTAGGCCCAGCAGTGGGCCTACTAGATCATATGGTGGTTCAAATTTTTCCCTTTCAACGCACCTCCATTCTGTTCTCACTACTGGCTGTTACCAGTTTACATCCCACCAGCAACTAGAGGGTACACAGTTCTCTAAAACCCCTTCAGAATTTATTGTTTGTAGACTTTTTACTGATGGCATTTTGAGTGTTGGGTGGTGATACCTTCTTGTAGGTTGGATTTGCATGCGTCTAATAATTCCCGATATTGAGCTTTCATCTACGTTTTTTTTTTAAGTAAAACAGAGAAACTCACCTCTTCAAATTGTTTCCTTGAAAAATTTGCCATGTTCCCTGAATTCCTGTGGCCATTACCTGCACCAGGACATTTTTTGAGGGCAGGTGTCCTTTACAGCCCTGTAGTAATTGTGAATATCACATGACCATTAGTTCTGCATTTAAAGCTGCTGTTGCAGGAAACGGCCACAAGGGGGCAGCATTTCTATATTCCCAACTCTGGTTACTAGGGCAACACAGCCTTCCTGGAAGTCCTGTTTGTAGGTTGTAAAGTAGAGTGGAATGTGCCAGGACAAACCCCCAGAAACTATGTCTACTTATTTGTTGTTGATATTCTCAGTTTAATTTTCATTTTTCTCAGAGCAAATTTGATTGCAATGTTGTGTTTGTTCTAGGTGTACAGAATGTCTTTCATTGATTCATATATCTTTTCATGTTTGGATCCTGTTCCGTAGAGATTATTACAGAATGTTGTGTAGACCTCTCTTGGTATTCGGTATGTCTGATGATTATATATTTTATAAGTATTAGCATATGTCTGTTAAACCCAATATCCTCCGTTATACATTCCTCACACCTTTCCGTTTGGTTAAGCACAAGCTTGTTTTCTGAACACGTGAGTGTCCCTCTCTGTGGAAATAGGTTCATTCCTATCAATTTTTAGATAAGACCTATACGTGATATCATAGGATATGTGTCTCTCGCTTTCTGACTTACTTCAAGGTGTGTGATTGTCTGTAGCCTCGTCTATGGTGCTGCAAATGGCATTGTTTCATTCTTTTCTGTGTCTAATATTGCATTGTGTACATGGACCACTTTTTCGTCCATTCATCTGATGGTGGACATTTTTGTTGCTTCCATGTCTTGGCTATTGTAAATACTGCTGCAATACACGATGTTCCATCCTGTGTCTTTTTGATGCTGGCTTTCACAGGTGACAGGCCCAATAGTGGGCCTTCCGGATCATATGGGGACTCAATTTTTACCTTTCAACGCACTGCCATTCTGTTCCTATTATTGGCGGTTACCAGTTTACATCCCACTTAGACAGAGAGGTTACGCTATTCTCCACAACTTCTTCAACATCTATTGTTTGTTGACGTTTTGCTGATGGTCATTCTGACTGGTGTGAGGTGATACGTTTGTGTAGATTGGATTTGCATGCGTCTAATAATTCCTGATGTTTTGCGTGGATCAATGTCCTTTTCATTTTTTTTTTAAGATTCAGCTAAACTTACAACTTCAAATTTCCTTCTTGAAAAATTTGCCGCGTTTGGATTTTTTTGGCCATTCCCTACCCCAGGACAGTTTTTGAGGGCATGAGTCATTTACAGCCCTGCAGTCCTTGTGAATATTAGTGACCATTAGCAGTGGATTTAAAGCTGCTGTTTGAGGAAACGGCCTTAAGGTGGCAGCATTTCTACGTTGGCAACTCTGCTTGCTAGGGAAACAGAACCTTGCTGCAAGTTGTGCTTTTAGGTTGCAGATTAGAGTGGAATGTGTCAGGACAAACCCCCATAAGTTTTAGCCTCCTTAATTCTTGTTTGTGTCTTTAAGTTTTCATTTTTATCAGAGCAAATTGGATTTTAAAATGTCTTTTGTTCTAGCTGCACAGAATCTTGTTCATGTACACATATACATATATCTATTGATCGTTGTGTCCTTTTCCATGTAGGTTATTGTAGAGTGTTGAATAGACCACTCTTGGTATTCCATAGGTCTTTGGGGATGATATATTTTATATGTATTAGTATATGTTTGTTAACCCCAATATCCTAATTTGTCCATTCCTCACACCTTTTCTTTGGCTTAACCATAAGTTTGTCTTCTCCATCTGAGATCGTCTTTCCCTATGGAAATATGTTCATTTTTATGAATTTTCAGATAACATAAGTGATATCGTAGAACATTTGTCTTTCGCAATCTGACTTACTTCACGTTGTGTGATTATCTCTAGGCTCATCCGTGGTGCTGCATATGCCATTCTTTTATTTTTTTTCGTGGCTAATATTCCATTCTGTACATATACCACTTCTTCTTTGTCCATTCATCTGTTTATGGAGCTTTTTTTTGCTTCCATGTCTTGGCTCTTTCAATATTGCTGCAGTGCACATTTGCCTGCCTCTGTCTTTCCGATTCTGGTGGTCTTAGGTTATAGGCCCAGAAGGTGCCCTGCCGCATCATACGGTAGCTCAATTTTTACCTTTTAAAGCAGCTGCATTCAGTTTTCATTAGTGCTGTTAGCACTTTACACCCCATCAGCAGCTAGAAGGTACACAGTTCCCTAAAACCTCTTCAGCATTTATAGTTTGTAGACTCTTTGCTGATGGTCATTTGACTGGTGTGAGCTGAAACCTTTGTGGACGTGGGATTTGCATGCAGCTAATAATTCCTTATACTGAGCTATAGGCATGTCTTTTTTTTCCTTTTCCTTTTTTTTTAAAGAGTGAGTACAACTTCCCTCTCATATTGACTTCTTGAAAACTTTGTCATGTGTTGAAATTTCTTGCCTATTCCCTACCCCAGGACATTTTTCGAGGGCAGGTATCATTTACAGCCCCGCAGTCCTCGTGACTATTAAGCGACCATTAGCACTGTGTTTAAAGCTGCTGTTGTGGGAAACAGCCACAAGGCGGCAGCATTGTTACGTTCTCAACTCTTGTTACTAGGGCAACAGAGTCTTCCTGGACGTCGTGTTCCTCGGTTGTAAATTAGAGTGGAATGTGCTGGGACAAGCCCCCAGAAGTTTATGTCTCCTTACTTATGTTCGTTTTTTAAATTTAATTTATATTTCTTATCGGAGGAAATTTGATTAGAGTGTTGTGATTGTCTGGCTGTACAGAATCTGGTCAATGATTCATACATATGTCTGTTCATCTTCGGATCCGGTTACCATGTATGTTATTACAGAATGTTGAGTAGACCTCCCTTGGTATTTGGTAGGTGTTTTGTCATGATATATTTTATATGTATTGGTGATTATATAATTCATATAGTTTATATGTTATATGTTTATATACATTTAACATACATTAGTATATGTATGCTACCCCCATAATCCTAATTTATCCATCCTCCCACCTTTCATTTTGGTTAACCATTAGTTTGTTTTATCAGTCTGTGAGTGTGTTTTTCTGTGGAAATATGTTCATTGGGAGCAATCTTAGGATGGATAACACGTATAAATGATATCATAGGATATTTGTCATTCCTTTTTGACTTACTTAACGTACTATGATTATTTCTAGGCTCATGTGTAGTCCTGAAAACGGCATTGTTCATTTTTTTCCCGAGGCTACTATTCCATTCGGTACGTACACCACTTCTTCTTTGTCCATTTGTCTGTTGATGGACATTTTGCTTGCTTGCATGGCTTGGCTATTGTAAATATTGCTGCAGTGCATGTTTGCCTGTCTGTGCCTTTCCCATTCTGGTCTTCTTAGGGTATAGGCCCATTAGGGGATCGGCCGCATGATATGGTAGCTCAATTTTTACCTTTTAAGCGCAGCTCCGTTCTGTTCTCATGATTAGCTGTTACCAGTTTACATCCAACCAACAGCATAGTGGGTATGCATTTCTCCCCCAACCCGTCAGCATGCATGGTTTGTAGACTTTTTACGCATGGCATTTTGAATATTGGGTGGTGAAATCTTTTTGTAGTTTGGATTTGCATCCAACCAATAATTCCTGATATTGAGCTTTTATCCATGTTCTTCTTTTTTTAGAACAACCGAGTGAGTAACACTTACCTCTTCAAATTGTTTTCTTGAAAAATTTTCCGTGTTTTGAACTTTCTTGGCCATTACCTACCCCAGGACATTTTTTGAGGACACGTGTCATTTACGGCCCTACAATTACTGTGAATCTCAAGTGACCCTTAGCCCTGTGTTTAAAGCTGCTGTTGTGGGAAACGGCCACAAGGCGGCAGCATTTCTCCATTCCCAAGTCTGGTTACTAGGGCAGCAGAGCCTTCCTGAAAGTTGTGTTCCTAGGTTGTAAATTAGAATGGGATGTGCCAGGGAAAACCCCAATAACTTTATGTCTCATTAATTGTTGTTCGTGGTTTTAATTTTTTAAATTGGGGTAATGAGCAGAATAGTGTTTGTTCTGGGTGTGCACAATCAGGTTCAATTGAACATTATATATATCTACTCATGTACAGATCCTCTTCCCATGTAAATTACTATTATTTTTTTAAATAAATTTATTTTATTTATTTATTTATTTTTGGCTGAGTTGGATCTTCGTTGCTGCATGTGGGCTTTCTCCAGTTGCGGTGAGCGGGGGCTACTCTCCGTTGCGGTGCACCGGCTTCTCACTGCAGTGGCTTCTCTTGTTGCGGAGCACGGGCTCTAGGCGTGTGGGCTTCAGTAGTTGTGGTGCATGGGCTCAGTAGTTATGGCTCATGGGCTCCAGAGCGTAGGCTCATTAGTTGTGGTGCACGGGCTTAGTTGCTCTGCTGCATGTGGGACCTTCCCGAACCAGGGATCGAACCTGTGTCCCCTGCATTGGCAGGTGGATTCTTAACCACGGTGCCACCAGGCAAGCCCCCGTGTAAATTATTACAGCGCGTTCAGTAGACCTCCCTTGGTATATGGTCGGTCTTTTTGATACGTGTGTTTAATATGTATTTGTATACGTACAGTAACCCTAATCTTAATGTGTCCATTCCTCCCACCTTTCCTTTTAGATAACCATAGTTTGTTTTCTAAGTCTGTGAGAGTCTTTCTCTGTGGAAATATGTTCATACGTGTCAGTTGTTAGGTAACAGCTAGGAGTGATATCACAGGTTATTTGTCGGCTGCTTTCCGACTTACCTCATGTTCTGTGATTATCTCTAGGCTCATCTATGGTGCTGCAAAGAGCAGTGTTTCATCCTTTTCCATGGCGAATATTGCATTGTGTACATGGACCACTTCTTCTTTGTGCATTCATCTGTGGATGGACATTTTGGTTACTTCCAAGTCTTGGCAATGCTAAATATTGATGCAGTGCAGGATTGCCAGCCTGTGTCTTTTGGATTCTGGTCTTCTCAGGGATTAGGCCCAGCAGTGGGCCTACTAGATCATATGGTGGTTCAAATTTTTCCCTTTCAACGCACCTCCATTCTGTTCTCACTACTGGCTGTTACCAGTTTACATGCCACCAGCAACTAGAGGGTACACAGTTCTCTAAAACCCCTTCAGAATTTATTGTTTGTAGACTTTTTACTGATGGCATTTTGAGTGTTGGGTGGTGATACCTTCTTGTAGGTTGGATTTGCATGCGTCTAATAATTCCCGATATTGAGCTTTCATCTACGTTTTTTTTTAAGTAAAACAGAGAAACTCACCTCTTCAAATTGTTTCCTTGAAAAATTTGCCATGTTCCCTGAATTCCTGTGGCCATTACCTGCACCAGGACATTTTTTGAGGGCAGGTGTCCTTTACAGCCCTGTAGTAATTGTGAATATCACATGACCATTAGTTCTGCATTTAAAGCTGCTGTTGCAGGAAACGGCCACAAGGGGGCAGCATTTCTATATTCCCAACTCTGGTTACTAGGGCAACACAGCCTTCCTGGAAGTCCTGTTTGTAGGTTGTAAAGTAGAGTGGAATGTGCCAGGACAAACCCCCAGAAACTATGTCTACTTATTTGTTGTTGATATTCTCAGTTTAATTTTCATTTTTCTCAGAGCAAATTTGATTGCAATGTTGTGTTTGTTCTAGGTGTACAGAATGTCTTTCATTGATTCATATATCTTTTCATGTTTGGATCCTGTTCCGTAGAGATTATTACAGAATGTTGTGTAGACCTCTCTTGGTATTCGGTATGTCTGATGATTATATATTTTATAAGTATTAGCATATGTCTGTTAAACCCAATATCCTCCGTTATACATTCCTCACACCTTTCCGTTTGGTTAAGCACAAGCTTGTTTTCTGAACACGTGAGTGTCCCTCTCTGTGGAAATAGGTTCATTCCTATCAATTTTTAGATAAGACCTATACGTGATATCATAGGATATGTGTCTCTCGCTTTCTGACTTACTTCAAGGTGTGTGATTGTCTGTAGCCTCGTCTATGGTGCTGCAAACGGCATTGTTTCATTCTTTTCTGTGTCTAATATTGCATTGTGTACATGGACCACTTTTTCGTCCATTCATCTGATGGTGGACATTTTTGTTGCTTCCATGTCTTGGCTATTGTAAATACTGCTGCAATACACGATGTTCCATCCTGTGTCTTTTTGATGCTGGCTTTCACAGGTGACAGGCCCAATAGTGGGCCTTCCGGATCATATGGGGACTCAATTTTTACCTTTCAACGCACTGCCATTCTGTTCCTATTATTGGCGGTTACCAGTTTACATCCCACTTAGACCGAGAGGTTACGCTATTCTCCACAACTTCTTCAACATCTATTGTTTGTTGACGTTTTGCTGATGGTCATTCTGACTGGTGTGAGGTGATACGTTTGTGTAGATTGGATTTGCATGCGTCTAATAATTCCTGATGTTTTGCGTGGATCAATGTCCTTTTCATTTTTTTTTTAAGATTCAGCTAAACTTACAACTTCAAATTTCCTTCTTGAAAAATTTGCCGCGTTTGGATTTTTTTGGCCATTCCCTACCCCAGGACAGTTTTTGAGGGCATGAGTCATTTACAGCCCTGCAGTCCTTGTGAATATTAGTGACCATTAGCAGTGGATTTAAAGCTGCTGTTTGAGGAAACGGCCTTAAGGTGGCAGCATTTCTACGTTGGCAACTCTGCTTGCTAGGGAAACAGAACCTTGCTGCAAGTTGTGCTTTTAGGTTGCAGATTAGAGTGGAATGTGTCAGGACAAACCCCCATAAGTTTTAGCCTCCTTAATTCTTGTTTGTGTCTTTAAGTTTTCATTTTTATCAGAGCAAATTGGATTTTAAAATGTCTTTTGTTCTAGCTGCACAGAATCTTGTTCATGTACACATATACATATATCTATTGATCGTTGTGTCCTTTTCCATGTAGGTTATTGTAGAGTGTTGAATAGACCACTCTTGGTATTCCATAGGTCTTTGGGGATGATATATTTTATATGTATTAGTATATGTTTGTTAACCCCAATATCCTAATTTGTCCATTCCTCACACCTTTTCTTTGGCTTAACCATAAGTTTGTCTTCTCCATCTGAGATCGTCTTTCCCTATGGAAATATGTTCATTTTTATGAATTTTCAGATAACATAAGTGATATCGTAGAACATTTGTCTTTCGCAATCTGACTTACTTCACGTTGTGTGATTATCTCTAGGCTCATCCGTGGTGCTGCATATGCCATTCTTTTATTTTTTTTCGTGGCTAATATTCCATTCTGTACATATACCACTTCTTCTTTGTCCATTCATCTGTTTATGGAGCTTTTTTTTGCTTCCATGTCTTGGCTCTTTCAATATTGCTGCAGTGCACATTTGCCTGCCTCTGTCTTTCCGATTCTGGTGGTCTTAGGTTATAGGCCCAGAAGGTGCCCTGCCGCATCACACGGTAGCTCAATTTTTACCTTTTAAAGCAGCTGCATTCAGTTTTCATTAGTGCTGTTAGCACTTTACACCCCATCAGCAGCTAGAAGGTACACAGTTCCCTAAAACCTCTTCAGCATTTATAGTTTGTAGACTCTTTGCTGATGGTCATTTGACTGGTGTGAGCTGAAACCTTTGTGGACGTGGGATTTGCATGCAGCTAATAATTCCTTATACTGAGCTTTAGGCATGTCTTTTTTTTTCTTTTCCTTTTTTTTTAAAGAGTGAGTACAACTTCCCTCTCATATTGACTTCTTGAAAACTTTGTCATGTGTTGAAATTTCTTGCCTATTCCCTACCCCAGGACATTTTTTGAGGGCAGGTATCATTTACAGCCCCGCAGTCCTCGTGACTATTAAGCGACCATTAGCACTGTGTTTAAAGCTGCTGTTGTGGGAAACAGCCACAAGGCGGCAGCATTATTACGTTCTCAACTCTTGTTACTAGGGCAACAGAGTCTTCCTGGACGTCGTGTTCCTCGGTTGTAAATTAGAGTGGAATGTGCTGGGACAAGCCCCCAGAAGTTTATGTCTCCTTACTTATGTTCGTTTTTTAAATTTAATTTATATTTCTTATCGGAGGAAATTTGATTAGAGTGTTGTGATTGTCTGGCTGTACAGAATCTGGTCAATGATTCATACATATGTCTGTTCATCTTCGGATCCGGTTAGCATGTATGTTATTACAGAATGTTGAGTAGACCTCCCTTGGTATTTGGTAGGTGTTTCGTCATGATATATTTTATATGTATTGGTGATTATATAATTCATATAGTTTATATGTTATATGTTTATATACATTTAACATACATTAGTATATGTATGCTACCCCCATAATCCTAATTTATCCATCCTCCCACCTTTCATTTTGGTTAACCATTAGTTTGTTTTATCAGTCTGTGAGTGTGTTTTTCTGTGGAAATATGTTCATTGGGAGCAATCTTAGGATGGATAACACGTATAAATGATATCATAGGATATTTGTCATTCCTTTTTGACTTACTTAACGTACTATGATTATTTCTAGGCTCATGTGTAGTCCTGAAAACGGCATTGTTCATTTTTTTCCCGAGGCTACTATTCCATTCGGTACGTACACCACTTCTTCTTTGTCCATTTGTCTGTTGATGGACATTTTGCTTGCTTGCATGGCTTGGCTATTGTAAATATTGCTGCAGTGCATGTTTGCCTGTCTGTGCCTTTCCCATTCTGGTCTTCTTAGGGTATAGGCCCATTAGGGGATCGGCCGCATGATATGGTAGCTCAATTTTTACCTTTTAAGCGCAGCTCCGTTCTGTTCTCATGATTAGCTGTTACCAGTTTACATCCAACCAACAGCATAGTGGGTATGCATTTCTCCCCCAACCCGTCAGCATGCATGGTTTGTAGACTTTTTACGGATGGCATTTTGAATATTGGGTGGTGAAATCTTTTTGTAGTTTGGATTTGCATCCAACCAATAATTCCTGATATTGAGCTTTTATCCATGTTCTTCTTTTTTTAGAACAACCGAGTGAGTAACACTTACCTCTTCAAATTGTTTTCTTGAAAAATTTTCCGTGTTTTGAACTTTCTTGGCCATTACCTACCCCAGGACATTTTTTGAGGACACGTGTCATTTACGGCCCTACAATTACTGTGAATCTCAAGTGACCCTTAGCCCTGTGTTTAAAGCTGCTGTTGTGGGAAACGGCCACAAGGCGGCAGCATTTCTCCATTCCCAAGTCTGGTTACTAGGGCAGCAGAGCCTTCCTGAAAGTTGTGTTCCTAGGTTGTAAATTAGAATGGGATGTGCCAGGGAAAACCTCAATAACTTTATGTCTCATTAATTGTTGTTCGTGGTTTTAATTTTTTAAATTGGGGTAATGAGCAGAATAGTGTTTGTTCTGGGTGTGCACAATCAGGTTCAATTGAACATTATATATATCTACTCATGTACAGATCCTCTTCCCATGTAAATTACTATTATTTTTTTAAATAAATTTATTTTATTTATTTATTTATTTTTGGCTGAGTTGGATCTTCGTTGCTGCATGTGGGCTTTCTCCAGTTGCGGTGAGCGGGGGCTACTCTCCGTTGCGGTGCACCGGCTTCTCACTGCAGTGGCTTCTCTTGTTGCGGAGCACGGGCTCTAGGCGTGTGGGCTTCAGTAGTTGTGGTGCATGGGCTCAGTAGTTATGGCTCATGGGCTCCAGAGCGTAGGCTCATTAGTTGTGGTGCACGGGCTTAGTTGCTCTGCTGCATGTGGGACCTTCCCGAACCAGGGATCGAACCTGTGTCCCCTGCATTGGCAGGTGGATTCTTAACCACGGTGCCACCAGGCAAGCCCCCGTGTAAATTATTACAGCGCGTTCAGTAGACCTCCCTTGGTATATGGTCGGTCTTTTTGATACGTGTGTTTAATATGTATTTGTATACGTACGGTAACCCTAATCTTAATGTGTCCATTCCTCCCACCTTTCCTTTTAGATAACCATAGTTTGTTTTCTAAGTCTGTGAGAGTCTTTCTCTGTGGAAATATGTTCATACGTGTCAGTTGTTAGGTAACAGCTAGGAGTGATATCACAGGTTATTTGTCGGCTGCTTTCCGACTTACCTCATGTTCTGTGATTATCTCTAGGCTCATCTATGGTGCTGCAAAGAGCAGTGTTTCATCCTTTTCCATGGCGAATATTGCATTGTGTACATGGACCACTTCTTCTTTGTGCATTCATCTGTGGATGGACATTTTGGTTACTTCCAAGTCTTGGCAATGCTAAATATTGATGCAGTGCAGGATTGCCAGCCTGTGTCTTTTGGATTCTGGTCTTCTCAGGGATTAGGCCCAGCAGTGGGCCTACTAGATCATATGGTGGTTCAAATTTTTCCCTTTCAACGCACCTCCATTCTGTTCTCACTACTGGCTGTTACCAGTTTACATGCCACCAGCAACTAGAGGGTACACAGTTCTCTAAAACCCCTTCAGAATTTATTGTTTGTAGACTTTTTACTGATGGCATTTTGAGTGTTGGGTGGTGATACCTTCTTGTAGGTTGGATTTGCATGCGTCTAATAATTCCCGATATTGAGCTTTCATCTACGTTTTTTTTTAAGTAAAACAGAGAAACTCACCTCTTCAAATTGTTTCCTTGAAAAATTTGCCATGTTCCCTGAATTCCTGTGGCCATTACCTGCACCAGGACATTTTTTGAGGGCAGGTGTCCTTTACAGCCCTGTAGTAATTGTGAATATCACATGACCATTAGTTCTGCATTTAAAGCTGCTGTTGCAGGAAACGGCCACAAGGGGGCAGCATTTCTATATTCCCAACTCTGGTTACTAGGGCAACACAGCCTTCCTGGAAGTCCTGTTTGTAGGTTGTAAAGTAGAGTGGAATGTGCCAGGACAAACCCCCAGAAACTATGTCTACTTATTTGTTGTTGATATTCTCAGTTTAATTTTCATTTTTCTCAGAGCAAATTTGATTGCAATGTTGTGTTTGTTCTAGGTGTACAGAATGTCTTTCATTGATTCATATATCTTTTCATGTTTGGATCCTGTTCCGTAGAGATTATTACAGAATGTTGTGTAGACCTCTCTTGGTATTCGGTATGTCTGATGATTATATATTTTATAAGTATTAGCATATGTCTGTTAAACCCAATATCCTCCGTTATACATTCCTCACACCTTTCCGTTTGGTTAAGCACAAGCTTGTTTTCTGAACACGTGAGTGTCCCTCTCTGTGGAAATAGGTTCATTCCTATCAATTTTTAGATAAGACCTATACGTGATATCATAGGATATGTGTCTCTCGCTTTCTGACTTACTTCAAGGTGTGTGATTGTCTGTAGCCTCGTCTATGGTGCTGCAAACGGCATTGTTTCATTCTTTTCTGTGTCTAATATTGCATTGTGTACATGGACCACTTTTTCGTCCATTCATCTGATGGTGGACATTTTTGTTGCTTCCATGTCTTGGCTATTGTAAATACTGCTGCAATACACGATGTTCCATCCTGTGTCTTTTTGATGCTGGCTTTCACAGGTGACAGGCCCAATAGTGGGCCTTCCGGATCATATGGGGACTCAATTTTTACCTTTCAACGCACTGCCATTCTGTTCCTATTATTGGCGGTTACCAGTTTACATCCCACTTAGACAGAGAGGTTACGCTATTCTCCACAACTTCTTCAACATCTATTGTTTGTTGACGTTTTGCTGATGGTCATTCTGACTGGTGTGAGGTGATACGTTTGTGTAGATTGGATTTGCATGCGTCTAATAATTCCTGATGTTTTGCGTGGATCAATGTCCTTTTCATTTTTTTTTTAAGATTCAGCTAAACTTACAACTTCAAATTTCCTTCTTGAAAAATTTGCCGCGTTTGGATTTTTTTGGCCATTCCCTACCCCAGGACAGTTTTTGAGGGCATGAGTCATTTACAGCCCTGCAGTCCTTGTGAATATTAGTGACCATTAGCAGTGGATTTAAAGCTGCTGTTTGAGGAAACGGCCTTAAGGTGGCAGCATTTCTACGTTGGCAACTCTGCTTGCTAGGGAAACAGAACCTTGCTGCAAGTTGTGCTTTTAGGTTGCAGATTAGAGTGGAATGTGTCAGGACAAACCCCCATAAGTTTTAGCCTCCTTAATTCTTGTTTGTGTCTTTAAGTTTTCATTTTTATCAGAGCAAATTGGATTTTAAAATGTCTTTTGTTCTAGCTGCACAGAATCTTGTTCATGTACACATATACATATATCTATTGATCGTTGTGTCCTTTTCCATGTAGGTTATTGTAGAGTGTTGAATAGACCACTCTTGGTATTCCATAGGTCTTTGGGGATGATATATTTTATATGTATTAGTATATGTTTGTTAACCCCAATATCCTAATTTGTCCATTCCTCACACCTTTTCTTTGGCTTAACCATAAGTTTGTCTTCTCCATCTGAGATCGTCTTTCCCTATGGAAATATGTTCATTTTTATGAATTTTCAGATAACATAAGTGATATCGTAGAACATTTGTCTTTCGCAATCTGACTTACTTCACGTTGTGTGATTATCTCTAGGCTCATCCGTGGTGCTGCATATGCCATTCTTTTATTTTTTTTCGTGGCTAATATTCCATTCTGTACATATACCACTTCTTCTTTGTCCATTCATCTGTTTATGGAGCTTTTTTTTGCTTCCATGTCTTGGCTCTTTCAATATTGCTGCAGTGCACATTTGCCTGCCTCTGTCTTTCCGATTCTGGTGGTCTTAGGTTATAGGCCCAGAAGGTGCCCTGCCGCATCACACGGTAGCTCAATTTTTACCTTTTAAAGCAGCTGCATTCAGTTTTCATTAGTGCTGTTAGCACTTTACACCCCATCAGCAGCTAGAAGGTACACAGTTCCCTAAAACCTCTTCAGCATTTATAGTTTGTAGACTCTTTGCTGATGGTCATTTGACTGGTGTGAGCTGAAACCTTTGTGGACGTGGGATTTGCATGCAGCTAATAATTCCTTATACTGAGCTTTAGGCATGTCTTTTTTTTTCTTTTCCTTTTTTTTTAAAGAGTGAGTACAACTTCCCTCTCATATTGACTTCTTGAAAACTTTGTCATGTGTTGAAATTTCTTGCCTATTCCCTACCCCAGGACATTTTTTGAGGGCAGGTATCATTTACAGCCCCGCAGTCCTCGTGACTATTAAGCGACCATTAGCACTGTGTTTAAAGCTGCTGTTGTGGGAAACAGCCACAAGGCGGCAGCATTATTACGTTCTCAACTCTTGTTACTAGGGCAACAGAGTCTTCCTGGACGTCGTGTTCCTCGGTTGTAAATTAGAGTGGAATGTGCTGGGACAAGCCCCCAGAAGTTTATGTCTCCTTACTTATGTTCGTTTTTTAAATTTAATTTATATTTCTTATCGGAGGAAATTTGATTAGAGTGTTGTGATTGTCTGGCTGTACAGAATCTGGTCAATGATTCATACATATGTCTGTTCATCTTCGGATCCGGTTAGCATGTATGTTATTACAGAATGTTGAGTAGACCTCCCTTGGTATTTGGTAGGTGTTTCGTCATGATATATTTTATATGTATTGGTGATTATATAATTCATATAGTTTATATGTTATATGTTTATATACATTTAACATACATTAGTATATGTATGCTACCCCCATAATCCTAATTTATCCATCCTCCCACCTTTCATTTTGGTTAACCATTAGTTTGTTTTATCAGTCTGTGAGTGTGTTTTTCTGTGGAAATATGTTCATTGGGAGCAATCTTAGGATGGATAACACGTATAAATGATATCATAGGATATTTGTCATTCCTTTTTGACTTACTTAACGTACTATGATTATTTCTAGGCTCATGTGTAGTCCTGAAAACGGCATTGTTCATTTTTTTCCCGAGGCTACTATTCCATTCGGTACGTACACCACTTCTTCTTTGTCCATTTGTCTGTTGATGGACATTTTGCTTGCTTGCATGGCTTGGCTATTGTAAATATTGCTGCAGTGCATGTTTGCCTGTCTGTGCCTTTCCCATTCTGGTCTTCTTAGGGTATAGGCCCATTAGGGGATCGGCCGCATGATATGGTAGCTCAATTTTTACCTTTTAAGCGCAGCTCCGTTCTGTTCTCATGATTAGCTGTTACCAGTTTACATCCAACCAACAGCATAGTGGGTATGCATTTCTCCCCCAACCCGTCAGCATGCATGGTTTGTAGACTTTTTACGGATGGCATTTTGAATATTGGGTGGTGAAATCTTTTTGTAGTTTGGATGAGCTTTTATCCATGTTCTTCTTTTTTTAGAACAACCGAGTGAGTAACACTTACCTCTTCAAATTGTTTTCTTGAAAAATTTTCCGTGTTTTGAACTTTCTTGGCCATTACCTACCCCAGGACATTTTTTGAGGACACGTGTCATTTACGGCCCTACAATTACTGTGAATCTCAAGTGACCCTTAGCCCTGTGTTTAAAGCTGCTGTTGTGGGAAACGGCCACAAGGCGGCAGCATTTCTCCATTCCCAAGTCTGGTTACTAGGGCAGCAGAGCCTTCCTGAAAGTTGTGTTCCTAGGTTGTAAATTAGAATGGGATGTGCCAGGGAAAACCTCAATAACTTTATGTCTCATTAATTGTTGTTCGTGGTTTTAATTTTTTAAATTGGGGTAATGAGCAGAATAGTGTTTGTTCTGGGTGTGCACAATCAGGTTCAATTGAACATTATATATATCTACTCATGTACAGATCCTCTTCCCATGTAAATTACTATTATTTTTTTAAATAAATTTATTTTATTTATTTATTTATTTTTGGCTGAGTTGGATCTTCGTTGCTGCATGTGGGCTTTCTCCAGTTGCGGTGAGCGGGGGCTACTCTCCGTTGCGGTGCACCGGCTTCTCACTGCAGTGGCTTCTCTTGTTGCGGAGCACGGGCTCTAGGCGTGTGGGCTTCAGTAGTTGTGGTGCATGGGCTCAGTAGTTATGGCTCATGGGCTCCAGAGCGTAGGCTCATTAGTTGTGGTGCACGGGCTTAGTTGCTCTGCTGCATGTGGGACCTTCCCGAACCAGGGATCGAACCTGTGTCCCCTGCATTGGCAGGTGGATTCTTAACCACGGTGCCACCAGGCAAGCCCCCGTGTAAATTATTACAGCGCGTTCAGTAGACCTCCCTTGGTATATGGTCGGTCTTTTTGATACGTGTGTTTAATATGTATTTGTATACGTACGGTAACCCTAATCTTAATGTGTCCATTCCTCCCACCTTTCCTTTTAGATAACCATAGTTTGTTTTCTAAGTCTGTGAGAGTCTTTCTCTGTGGAAATATGTTCATACGTGTCAGTTGTTAGGTAACAGCTAGGAGTGATATCACAGGTTATTTGTCGGCTGCTTTCCGACTTACCTCATGTTCTGTGATTATCTCTAGGCTCATCTATGGTGCTGCAAAGAGCAGTGTTTCATCCTTTTCCATGGCGAATATTGCATTGTGTACATGGACCACTTCTTCTTTGTGCATTCATCTGTGGATGGACATTTTGGTTACTTCCAAGTCTTGGCAATGCTAAATATTGATGCAGTGCAGGATTGCCAGCCTGTGTCTTTTGGATTCTGGTCTTCTCAGGGATTAGGCCCAGCAGTGGGCCTACTAGATCATATGGTGGTTCAAATTTTTCCCTTTCAACGCACCTCCATTCTGTTCTCACTACTGGCTGTTACCAGTTTACATGCCACCAGCAACTAGAGGGTACACAGTTCTCTAAAACCCCTTCAGAATTTATTGTTTGTAGACTATTTTACTGATGGCATTTTGAGTGTTGGGTGGTGATACCTTCTTGTAGGTTGGATTTTGCATGCGTCTAATAATTCCCGATATTGAGCTTTCATCTACGTTTTTTTTTAAGTAAAACAGAGAAACTCACCTCTTCAAATTGTCTTCCTTGAAAAATTTGCCATGTTCCCTGAATTCCTGTGGCCATTACCTGCACCAGGACATTTTTTGAGGCGCAGGTGTCCTTTACAGCCCTGTAGTAATTGTGAATATTCACATGACCATTAGTTCTGCATTTAAAGCTGCTGTTGCAGGAAACGGCCACAAGGGGGCAGCATTTCTATATTCCCAACTCTGGTTACTAGGGCAACACAGCCTTCCTGGAAGTCCTGTTTGTAGGTTGTAAAGTAGAGTGAATGTGCCAGGACAAACCCCCAGAAACTATGTCTACTTATTTGTTGTTGATAGTCTCAGTTTTAATTTTCATTTTTCTCAGAGCAAATTTGACTTGCAATGTTGTGTTTGTTCTAGGTGTACAGAATGTCTTTCATTGATTCATATATCTTTTCATGTTTTGGATCCTGTTCCGTAGAGATTATTACAGAATGTTGTGTAGACCTCTCTTGGTATTCGGTATGTCTGATGATTATATATTTTATAAGTATTAGCATATGTCTGTTAAAACCCAATATCCTCCGTTATACATTCCTCACACCTTTCCGTTTGGGTTAAGCACAAGCTTGTTTTCTGAACACGTGAGTGTCCCTCTCTGTGGAAAGTAGGTTCATTCCTATCAATTTTTAGATAAGACCTATACGTGATATCATAGGATATGTGTCTCTCGCTTTCTGACTACTTCAAGGTGTGTGATTGTCTGTAGCCTCGTCTATGGTGCTGCAACACGGCATTGTTTCATTCTTTTCTGTGTCTAATATTGCATTGTGTACATGGACCACTTTTTCGTCCATTCATCTGATGATGGACATTTTTGTTGCTTCCATGTCTTGGCTATTGTAAATACTGCTGCAATACACGATGTTCCATCCTGTGTCTTTTTGATTCTGGCTTTCACAGGTGACAGGCCCAATAGTGGGCCTTCCGGATCATATGGGGACTTCAATTTTTACCTCTTTCAACGCACTGCCATTCTGTTCCTATTATTGGCGGTTACCAGTTTACAATCCCACTTAGACAGAGAGGTTACGCTATTCTCCAGCAACTTCTTCAACATCTATTGTTTGTTGACGTTTTGCTGATGGTCATTCTGACTGGTGTGAGGTGATACATTTCTGTAGATTGGATTTGCATGCGTCTAATAATTCCTGATGTTTTGCGTGGATCAATGTCCTTTTCATTTTTTTTTTTAAGATTCAGCTAAACTTACAACTTCAAATTTCCTTCTTGAAAAATTTGCCGCGTTTGGATTTTTTTTGGCCATTCCCTACCCCAGGACAGTTTTTGAGGGCATGAGTTCATTTACAGCCCTGCAGTCCTTGTGAATATTAGTGACCATTAGCAGTGGATTTAAAGCTGCTGTTTTGAGAAACGGCCTTAAGGTGGCAGCATTTCTACGTTGGCAACTCTGCTTGCTAGGGAAACAGAACCTTGCTGCAAGTTGTGCTTTTAGGTTGCAGATTAGAGTGGAATGTGTCAGGACAAACCCCCATAAGTTTTAGCCTCCTTAATTCTTGTTTGTGTCTTTGAAGTTTTCATTTTTATCAGAGCAAAATTGGATTTTAAAATGTCTCTTTGTTCTAGCTGCACAGAATCTTGTTCATGTACACATATACATATATCTATTGATCGTTGTGTCCCTTTTCCATGTAGGTTATTGTAGAGTGTTGAATAGACCACTCTTGGTATTCCATAGGTCTTTGGGGATGATATATTTTATATGTATTAGAGTATATGTTTGTTAACCCCAATATCCTAATTTGTCCATTCCTCACACCTTTTCTTTGGCTTAACCATAAGTTTGTCTTCTCCATCTGAGATCGTCTTTTCCCTATGGAAATATGTTCATTTTTTATGAATTTTCAGATAACATAAGTGATATCGTAGAACATTTGTCTTTCGCAATCTGACTTACTTCACGTTGTGTGATTATCTCTAGGCTCATCCGTGGTGCTGCATATGCCATTCTTTTATTTTTTTTCGTGGCTAATATTCCATTCTGTACATATACCACTTCTTCTTTGTCCATTCATCTGTTTATGGAGCTTTTTTTGCTTCCATGTCTTGGCTCTTTCAATATTGCTGCAGTGCACATTTGCCTGCCTCTGTCTTTCCGATTCTGGTGGTCTTAGGTTATAGGCCCAGAAGGTGCCCTGCCGCATCACACGGTAGCTCAATTTTTACCTTTTAAAGCAGCTGCATTCAGTTTTCATTAGTGCTGTTAGCACTTTACAACCCCATCAGCAGCTAGAAGGTACACAGTTCCCTAAAACCTCTTCAGCATTTATAGTTTGTAGACTCTTTGCTGATGGTCATTTGACTGGTGTGAGCTGAAACCTTTGTGGACGTGGGATTTGCATGCAGCTAATAATTCCTTATACTGAGCTTTAGGCATGTCTTTTTTTTCTTCTTTTCCTTTTTTTTTAAAGAGTGAGTACAACTTCCCTCTCATATTGACTTCTTGAAAACTTTGTCATGTGTTGAAATTTCTTGCCTATTCCCTACCCCAGGACATTTTTTGAGGGCAGGTATCATTTACAGCCCCGCAGTCCTCGTGACTATTAAGCGACCATTAGCACTGTGTTTAAAGCTGCTGTTGTGGGAAACAGCCACAAGGCGGCAGCATTGTTACGTTCTCAACTCTTGTTACTAGGGCAACAGAGTCTTCCTGGACGTCGTGTTCCTCGGTTGTAAATTAGAGTGGAATGTGCTGGGACAAGCCCCCAGAAGTTTATGTCTCCTTACTTATGTTCGTTTTTTAAATTTAATTTATATTTCTTATCGGAGGAAATTTGATTAGAGTGTTGTGATTGTCTGGCTGTACAGAATCTGGTCAATGATTCATACATATGTCTGTTCATCTTCGGATCCGGTTAGCATGTATGTTATTACAGAATGTTGAGTAGACCTCCCTTGGTATTTGGTAGGTGTTTTGTCATGATATATTTTATATGTATTGGTGATTATATAATTCATATAGTTTATATGTTATATGTTTATATACATTTAACATACATTAGTATATGTATGCTACCCCCATAATCCTAATTTATCCATCCTCCCACCTTTCATTTTGGTTAACCATTAGTTTGTTTTATCAGTCTGTGAGTGTGTTTTTCTGTGGAAATATGTTCATTGGGAGCAATCTTAGGATGGATAACACGTATAAATGATATCATAGGATATTTGTCATTCCTTTTTGACTTACTTAACGTACTATGATTATTTCTAGGCTCATGTGTAGTCCTGAAAACGGCATTGTTCATTTTTTTCCCGAGGCTACTATTCCATTCGGTACGTACACCACTTCTTCTTTGTCCATTTGTCTGTTGATGGACATTTTGTTTGCTTGCATGGCTTGGCTATTGTAAATATTGCTGCAGTGCATGTTTGCCTGTCTGTGCCTTTCCCATTCTGGTCTTCTTAGGGTATAGGCCCATTAGGGGATCGGCCGCATGATATGGTAGCTCAATTTTTACCTTTTAAGCGCAGCTCCGTTCTGTTCTCATGATTAGCTGTTACCAGTTTACATCCAACCAACAGCATAGTGGGTATGCATTTCTCCCCCAACCCGTCAGCATGCATGGTTTGTAGACTTTTTACGGATGGCATTTTGAATATTGGGTGGTGAAATCTTTTTGTAGTTTGGATTTGCATCCAACCAATAATTCCTGATATTGAGCTTTTATCCATGTTCTTCTTTTTTTAGAACAACCGAGTGAGTAACACTTACCTCTTCAAATTGTTTTCTTGAAAAATTTTCCGTGTTGTGAACTTTCTTGGCCATTACCTACCCCAGGACATTTTTTGAGGACACGTGTCATTTACGGCCCTACAATTACTGTGAATCTCAAGTGACCCTTAGCCCTGTGTTTAAAGCTGCTGTTGTGGGAAACGGCCACAAGGCGGCAGCATTTCTCCATTCCCAAGTCTGGTTACTAGGGCAGCAGAGCCTTCCTGAAAGTTGTGTTCCTAGGTTGTAAATTAGAATGGGATGTGCCAGGGAAAACCCCAATAACTTTATGTCTCATTAATTGTTGTTCGTGGTTTTAATTTTTTAAATTGGGGTAATGAGCAGAATAGTGTTTGTTCTGGGTGTGCACAATCAGGTTCAATTGAACATTATATATATCTACTCATGTACAGATCCTCTTCCCATGTAAATTACTATTATTTTTTTAAATAAATTTATTTTATTTATTTATTTATTTTTGGCTGAGTTGGATCTTCGTTGCTGCATGTGGGCTTTCTCCAGTTGCGGTGAGCGGGGGCTACTCTCCGTTGCGGTGCACCGGCTTCTCACTGCAGTGGCTTCTCTTGTTGCGGAGCACGGGCTCTAGGCGTGTGGGCTTCAGTAGTTATGGCTCATGGGCTCCAGAGCGTAGGCTCATTAGTTGTGGTGCACGGGCTTAGTTGCTCTGCTGCATGTGGGACCTTCCCGAACCAGGGATCGAACCTGTGTCCCCTGCATTGGCAGGTGGATTCTTAACCACGGTGCCACCAGGCAAGCCCCCGTGTAAATTATTACAGCGCGTTCAGTAGACCTCCCTTGGTATATGGTCGGTCTTTTTGATACGTGTGTTTAATATGTATTTGTATACGTACGGTAACCCTAATCTTAATGTGTCCATTCCTCCCACCTTTCCTTTTAGATAACCATAGTTTGTTTTCTAAGTCTGTGAGAGTCTTTCTCTGTGGAAATATGTTCATACGTGTCAGTTGTTAGGTAACAGCTAGGAGTGATATCACAGGTTATTTGTCGGCTGCTTTCCGACTTACCTCATGTTCTGTGATTATCTCTAGGCTCATCTATGGTGCTGCAAAGAGCAGTGTTTCATCCTTTTCCATGGCGAATATTGCATTGTGTACATGGACCACTTCTTCTTTGTGCATTCATCTGTGGATGGACATTTTGGTTACTTCCAAGTCTTGGCAATGCTAAATATTGATGCAGTGCAGGATTGCCAGCCTGTGTCTTTTGGATTCTGGTCTTCTCAGGGATTAGGCCCAGCAGTGGGCCTACTAGATCATATGGTGGTTCAAATTTTTCCCTTTCAACGCACCTCCATTCTGTTCTCACTACTGGCTGTTACCAGTTTACATGCCACCAGCAACTAGAGGGTACACAGTTCTCTAAAACCCCTTCAGAATTTATTGTTTGTAGACTTTTTACTGATGGCATTTTGAGTGTTGGGTGGTGATACCTTCTTGTAGGTTGGATTTGCATGCGTCTAATAATTCCCGATATTGAGCTTTCATCTACGTTTTTTTTTTAAGTAAAACAGAGAAACTCACCTCTTCAAATTGTTTCCTTGAAAAATTTGCCATGTTCCCTGAATTCCTGTGGCCATTACCTGCACCAGGACATTTTTTGAGGGCAGGTGTCCTTTACAGCCCTGTAGTAATTGTGAATATCACATGACCATTAGTTCTGCATTTAAAGCTGCTGTTGCAGGAAACGGCCACAAGGGGGCAGCATTTCTATATTCCCAACTCTGGTTACTAGGGCAACACAGCCTTCCTGGAAGTCCTGTTTGTAGGTTGTAAAGTAGAGTGGAATGTGCCAGGACAAACCCCCAGAAACTATGTCTACTTATTTGTTGTTGATATTCTCAGTTTAATTTTCATTTTTCTCAGAGCAAATTTGATTGCAATGTTGTGTTTGTTCTAGGTGTACAGAATGTCTTTCATTGATTCATATATCTTTTCATGTTTGGATCCTGTTCCGTAGAGATTATTACAGAATGTTGTGTAGACCTCTCTTGGTATTCGGTATGTCTGATGATTATATATTTTATAAGTATTAGCATATGTCTGTTAAACCCAATATCCTCCGTTATACATTCCTCACACCTTTCCGTTTGGTTAAGCACAAGCTTGTTTTCTGAACACGTGAGTGTCCCTCTCTGTGGAAATAGGTTCATTCCTATCAATTTTTAGATAAGACCTATACGTGATATCATAGGATATGTGTCTCTCGCTTTCTGACTTACTTCAAGGTGTGTGATTGTCTGTAGCCTCGTCTATGGTGCTGCAAACGGCATTGTTTCATTCTTTTCTGTGTCTAATATTGCATTGTGTACATGGACCACTTTTTCGTCCATTCATCTGATGATGGACATTTTTGTTGCTTCCATGTCTTGGCTATTGTAAATACTGCTGCAATACACGATGTTCCATCCTGTGTCTTTTTGATGCTGGCTTTCACAGGTGACAGGCCCAATAGTGGGCCTTCCGGATCATATGGGGACTCAATTTTTACCTTTCAACGCACTGCCATTCTGTTCCTATTATTGGCGGTTACCAGTTTACATCCCACTTAGACCGAGAGGTTACGCTATTCTCCACAACTTCTTCAACATCTATTGTTTGTTGACGTTTTGCTGATGGTCATTCTGACTGGTGTGAGGTGATACGTTTGTGTAGATTGGATTTGCATGCGTCTAATAATTCCTGATGTTTTGCGTGGATCAATGTCCTTTTCATTTTTTTTTAAGATTCAGCTAAACTTACAACTTCAAATTTCCTTCTTGAAAAATTTGCCGCGTTTGGATTTTTTTGGCCATTCCCTACCCCAGGACAGTTTTTGAGGGCATGAGTCATTTACAGCCCTGCAGTCCTTGTGAATATCAGTGACCATTAGCAGTGGATTTAAAGCTGCTGTTTGAGGAAACGGCCTTAAGGTGGCAGCATTTCTACGTTGGCAACTCTGCTTGCTAGGGAAACAGAACCTTGCTGCAAGTTGTGCTTTTAGGTTGCAGATTAGAGTGGAATGTGTCAGGACAAACCCCCATAAGTTTTAGCCTCCTTAATTCTTGTTTGTGTCTTTAAGTTTTCATTTTTATCAGAGCAAATTGGATTTTAAAATGTCTTTTGTTCTAGCTGCACAGAATCTTGTTCATGTACACATATACATATATCTATTGATCGTTGTGTCCTTTTCCATGTAGGTTATTGTAGAGTGTTGAATAGACCACTCTTGGTATTCCATAGGTCTTTGGGGATGATATATTTTATATGTATTAGTATATGTTTGTTAACCCCAATATCCTAATTTGTCCATTCCTCACACCTTTTCTTTGGCTTAACCATAAGTTTGTCTTCTCCATCTGAGATTGTCTTTCCCTATGGAAATATGTTCATTTTTATGAATTTTCAGATAACATAAGTGATATCGTAGAACATTTGTCTTTCGCAATCTGACTTACTTCACGTTGTGTGATTATCTCTAGGCTCATCCGTGGTGCTGCATATGCCATTCTTTTATTTTTTTTCGTGGCTAATATTCCATTCTGTACATATACCACTTCTTCTTTGTCCATTCATCTGTTTATGGAGCTTTTTTTTGCTTCCATGTCTTGGCTCTTTCAATATTGCTGCAGTGCACATTTGCCTGCCTCTGTCTTTCCGATTCTGGTGGTCTTAGGTTATAGGCCCAGAAGGTGCCCTGCAGCATCATACGGTAGCTCAATTTTTACCTTTTAAAGCAGCTGCATTCAGTTTTCATTAGTGCTGTTAGCACTTTACACCCCATCAGCAGCTAGAAGGTACACAGTTCCCTAAAACCTCTTCAGCATTTATAGTTTGTAGACTTTTTGCTGATGGTCATTTGACTGGTGTGAGCTGAAACCTTTGTGGACGTGGGATTTGCATGCAGCTAATAATTCCTTAAACTGAGCTATAGGCATGTCTTTTTTTTTCTTTTCCTTTTTTTTTAAAGAGTGAGTACAACTTCCCTCTCATATTGACTTCTTGAAAACTTTGTCATGTGTTGAAATTTCTTGCCTATTCCCTACCCCAGGACATTTTTTGAGGGCAGGTATCATTTACAGCCCCGCAGTCCTCGTGACTATTAAGCGACCATTAGCACTGTGTTTAAAGCTGCTGTTGTGGGAAACAGCCACAAGGCGGCAGCATTATTACGTTCTCAACTCTTGTTACTAGGGCAACAGAGTCTTCCTGGACGTCGTGTTCCTCGGTTGTAAATTAGAGTGGAATGTGCTGGGACAAGCCCCCAGAAGTTTATGTCTCCTTACTTATGTTCGTTTTTTAAATTTAATTTATATTTCTTATCGGAGGAAATTTGATTAGAGTGTTGTGATTGTCTGGCTGTACAGAATCTGGTCAATGATTCATACATATGTCTGTTCATCTTCGGATCCTGTTACCATGTACGTTATTACAGAATGTTGAGTAGACCTCCCTTGGTATTTGGTAGGTGTTTTGTCATGATATATTTTATATGTATTGGTGATTATATAATTCATATAGTTTATATGTTATATGTTTATATACATTTAACATACATTAGTATATGTATGCTACCCCCATAATCCTAATTTATCCATCCTCCCACCTTTCATTTTGGTTAACCATTAGTTTGTTTTATCAGTCTGTGAGTGTGTTTTTCTGTGGAAATATGTTCATTGGGAGCAATCTTAGGATGGATAACACGTATAAATGATATCATAGGATATTTGTCATTCCTTTTTGACTTACTTAACGTACTATGATTATTTCTAGGCTCATGTGTAGTCCTGAAAACGGCATTGTTCATTTTTTTCCCGAGGCTACTATTCCATTCGGTACGTACACCACTTCTTCTTTGTCCATTTGTCTGTTGATGGACATTTTGTTTGCTTGCATGGCTTGGCTATTGTAAATATTGCTGCAGTGCATGTTTGCCTGTCTGTGCCTTTCCCATTCTGGTCTTCTTAGGGTATAGGCCCATTAGGGGATCGGCCGCATGATATGGTAGCTCAATTTTTACCTTTTAAGCGCAGCTCCGTTCTGTTCTCATGATTAGCTGTTACCAGTTTACATCCAACCAACAGCATAGTGGGTATGCATTTCTCCCCCAACCCGTCAGCATGCATTGTTTGTAGACTTTTTACGGATGGCATTTTGAATATTGGGTGGTGAAATCTTTTTGTAGTTTGGATTTGCATCCAACCAATAATTCCTGATATTGAGCTTTTATCCATGTTCTTCTTTTTTTAAAACAACCGAGTGAGTAACACTTACCTCTTCAAATTGTTTTCTTGAAAAATTTTCCGTGTTGTGAACTTTCTTGGCCATTACCTACCCCAGGACATTTTTTGAGGACACGTGTCATTTACGGCCCTACAATTACTGTGAATCTCAAGTGACCCTTAGCCCTGTGTTTAAAGCTGCTGTTGTGGGAAACGGCCACAAGGCGGCAGCATTTCTCCATTCCCAAGTCTGGTTACTAGGGCAGCAGAGCCTTCCTGAAAGTTGTGTTCCTAGGTTGTAAATTAGAATGGGATGTGCCAGGGAAAACCCCAATAACTTTATGTCTCATTAATTGTTGTTCGTGGTTTTAATTTTTTAAATTGGGGTAATGAGCAGAATAGTGTTTGTTCTGGGTGTGCACAATCAGGTTCAATTGAACATTATATATATCTACTCATGTACAGATCCTCTTCCCATGTAAATTACTATTATTTTTTTAAATAAATTTATTTTATTTATTTATTTATTTTTGGCTGAGTTGGATCTTCGTTGCTGCATGTGGGCTTTCTCCAGTTGCGGTGAGCGGGGGCTACTCTCCGTTGCGGTGCACCGGCTTCTCACTGCAGTGGCTTCTCTTGTTGCGGAGCACGGGCTCTAGGCGTGTGGGCTTCAGTAGTTGTGGTGCATGGGCTCAGTAGTTATGGCTCATGGGCTCCAGAGCGTAGGCTCATTAGTTGTGGTGCACGGGCTTAGTTGCTCTGCTGCATGTGGGACCTTCCCGAACCAGGGATCGAACCTGTGTCCCCTGCATTGGCAGGTGGATTCTTAACCACGGTGCCACCAGGCAAGCCCCCGTGTAAATTATTACAGCGCGTTCAGTAGACCTCCCTTGGTATATGGTCGGTCTTTTTGATACGTGTGTTTAATATGTATTTGTATACGTACGGTAACCCTAATCTTAATGTGTCCATTCCTCCCACCTTTCCTTTTAGATAACCATAGTTTGTTTTCTAAGTCTGTGAGAGTCTTTCTCTGTGGAAATATGTTCATACGTGTCAGTTGTTAGGTAACAGCTAGGAGTGATATCACAGGTTATTTGTCGGCTGCTTTCCGACTTACCTCATGTTCTGTGATTATCTCTAGGCTCATCTATGGTGCTGCAAAGAGCAGTGTTTCATCCTTTTCCATGGCGAATATTGCATTGTGTACATGGACCACTTCTTCTTTGTGCATTCATCTGTGGATGGACATTTTGGTTACTTCCAAGTCTTGGCAATGCTAAATATTGATGCAGTGCAGGATTGCCAGCCTGTGTCTTTTGGATTCTGGTCTTCTCAGGGATTAGGCCCAGCAGTGGGCCTACTAGATCATATGGTGGTTCAAATTTTTCCCTTTCAACGCACCTCCATTCTGTTCTCACTACTGGCTGTTACCAGTTTACATGCCACCAGCAACTAGAGGGTACACAGTTCTCTAAAACCCCTTCAGAATTTATTGTTTGTAGACTTTTTACTGATGGCATTTTGAGTGTTGGGTGGTGATACCTTCTTGTAGGTTGGATTTGCATGCGTCTAATAATTCCCGATATTGAGCTTTCATCTACGTTTTTTTTTTAAGTAAAACAGAGAAACTCACCTCTTCAAATTGTTTCCTTGAAAAATTTGCCATGTTCCCTGAATTCCTGTGGCCATTACCTGCACCAGGACATTTTTTGAGGGCAGGTGTCCTTTACAGCCCTGTAGTAATTGTGAATATCACATGACCATTAGTTCTGCATTTAAAGCTGCTGTTGCAGGAAACGGCCACAAGGGGGCAGCATTTCTATATTCCCAACTCTGGTTACTAGGGCAACACAGCCTTCCTGGAAGTCCTGTTTGTAGGTTGTAAAGTAGAGTGGAATGTGCCAGGACAAACCCCCAGAAACTATGTCTACTTATTTGTTGTTGATATTCTCAGTTTAATTTTCATTTTTCTCAGAGCAAATTTGATTGCAATGTTGTGTTTGTTCTAGGTGTACAGAATGTCTTTCATTGATTCATATATCTTTTCATGTTTGGATCCTGTTCCGTAGAGATTATTACAGAATGTTGTGTAGACCTCTCTTGGTATTCGGTATGTCTGATGATTATATATTTTATAAGTATTAGCATATGTCTGTTAAACCCAATATCCTCCGTTATACATTCCTCACACCTTTCCGTTTGGTTAAGCACAAGCTTGTTTTCTGAACACGTGAGTGTCCCTCTCTGTGGAAATAGGTTCATTCCTATCAATTTTTAGATAAGACCTATACGTGATATCATAGGATATGTGTCTCTCGCTTTCTGACTTACTTCAAGGTGTGTGATTGTCTGTAGCCTCGTCTATGGTGCTGCAAACGGCATTGTTTCATTCTTTTCTGTGTCTAATATTGCATTGTGTACATGGACCACTTTTTCGTCCATTCATCTGATGATGGACATTTTTGTTGCTTCCATGTCTTGGCTATTGTAAATACTGCTGCAATACACGATGTTCCATCCTGTGTCTTTTTGATGCTGGCTTTCACAGGTGACAGGCCCAATAGTGGGCCTTCCGGATCATATGGGGACTCAATTTTTACCTTTCAACGCACTGCCATTCTGTTCCTATTATTGGCGGTTACCAGTTTACATCCCACTTAGACCGAGAGGTTACGCTATTCTCCACAACTTCTTCAACATCTATTGTTTGTTGACGTTTTGCTGATGGTCATTCTGACTGGTGTGAGGTGATACGTTTGTGTAGATTGGATTTGCATGCGTCTAATAATTCCTGATGTTTTGCGTGGATCAATGTCCTTTTCATTTTTTTTTAAGATTCAGCTAAACTTACAACTTCAAATTTCCTTCTTGAAAAATTTGCCGCGTTTGGATTTTTTTGGCCATTCCCTACCCCAGGACAGTTTTTGAGGGCATGAGTCATTTACAGCCCTGCAGTCCTTGTGAATATCAGTGACCATTAGCAGTGGATTTAAAGCTGCTGTTTGAGGAAACGGCCTTAAGGTGGCAGCATTTCTACGTTGCCAACTCTGCTTGCTAGGGAAACAGAACCTTGCTGCAAGTTGTGCTTTTAGGTTGCAGATTAGAGTGGAATGTGTCAGGACAAACCCCCATAAGTTTTAGCCTCCTTAATTCTTGTTTGTGTCTTTAAGTTTTCATTTTTATCAGAGCAAATTGGATTTTAAAATGTCTTTTGTTCTAGCTGCACAGAATCTTGTTCATGTACACATATACATATATCTATTGATCTTTGTGTCCTTTTCCATGTAGGTTATTGTAGAGTGTTGAATAGACCACTCTTGGTATTCCATAGGTCTTTGGGGATGATATATTTTATATGTATTAGTATATGTTTGTTAACCCCAATATCCTAATTTGTCCATTCCTCACACCTTTTCTTTGGCTTAACCATAAGTTTGTCTTCTCCATCTGAGATCGTCTTTCCCTATGGAAATATGTTCATTTTTATGAATTTTCAGATAACATAAGTGATATCGTAGAACATTTGTCTTTCGCAATCTGACTTACTTCACGTTGTGTGATTATCTCTAGGCTCATCCGTGGTGCTGCATATGCCATTCTTTTATTTTTTTTCGTGGCTAATATTCCATTCTGTACATATACCACTTCTTCTTTGTCCATTCATCTGTTTATGGAGCTTTTTTTTGCTTCCATGTCTTGGCTCTTTCAATATTGCTGCAGTGCACATTTGCCTGCCTCTGTCTTTCCGATTCTGGTGGTCTTAGGTTATAGGCCCAGAAGGTGCCCTGCCGCATCACACGGTAGCTCAATTTTTACCTTTTAAAGCAGCTGCATTCAGTTTTCATTAGTGCTGTTAGCACTTTACACCCCATCAGCAGCTAGAAGGTACACAGTTCCCTAAAACCTCTTCAGCATTTATAGTTTGTAGACTTTTTGCTGATGGTCATTTGACTGGTGTGAGCTGAAACCTTTGTGGACGTGGGATTTGCATGCAGCTAATAATTCCTTATACTGAGCTTTAGGCATGTCTTTTTTTTTCTTTTCCTTTTTTTTTAAAGAGTGAGTACAACTTCCCTCTCATATTGACTTCTTGAAAACTTTGTCATGTGTTGAAATTTCTTGCCTATTCCCTACCCCAGGACATTTTTTGAGGGCAGGTATCATTTACAGCCCCGCAGTCCTCGTGACTATTAAGCGACCATTAGCACTGTGTTTAAAGCTGCTGTTGTGGGAAACAGCCACAAGGCGGCAGCATTGTTACGTTCTCAACTCTTGTTACTAGGGCAACAGAGTCTTCCTGGACGTCGTGTTCCTCGGTTGTAAATTAGAGTGGAATGTGCTGGGACAAGCCCCCAGAAGTTTATGTCTCCTTACTTATGTTCGTTTTTTAAATTTAATTTATATTTCTTATCGGAGGAAATTTGATTAGAGTGTTGTGATTGTCTGGCTGTACAGAATCTGGTCAATGATTCATACATATGTCTGTTCATCTTCGGATCCGGTTAGCATGTATGTTATTACAGAATGTTGAGTAGACCTCCCTTGGTATTTGGTAGGTGTTTTGTCATGATATATTTTATATGTATTGGTGATTATATAATTCATATAGTTTATATGTTATATGTTTATATACATTTAACATACATTAGTATATGTATGCTACCCCCATAATCCTAATTTATCCATCCTCCCACCTTTCATTTTGGTTAACCATTAGTTTGTTTTATCAGTCTGTGAGTGTGTTTTTCTGTGGAAATATGTTCATTGGGAGCAATCTTAGGATGGATAACACGTATAAATGATATCATAGGATATTTGTCATTCCTTTTTGACTTACTTAACGTACTATGATTATTTCTAGGCTCATGTGTAGTCCTGAAAACGGCATTGTTCATTTTTTTCCCGAGGCTACTATTCCATTCGGTACGTACACCACTTCTTCTTTGTCCATTTGTCTGTTGATGGACATTTTGTTTGCTTGCATGGCTTGGCTATTGTAAATATTGCTGCAGTGCATGTTTGCCTGTCTGTGCCTTTCCCATTCTGGTCTTCTTAGGGTATAGGCCCATTAGGGGATCGGCCGCATGATATGGTAGCTCAATTTTTACCTTTTAAGCGCAGCTCCGTTCTGTTCTCATGATTAGCTGTTACCAGTTTACATCCAACCAACAGCATAGTGGGTATGCATTTCTCCCCCAACCCGTCAGCATGCATTGTTTGTAGACTTTTTACGGATGGCATTTTGAATATTGGGTGGTGAAATCTTTTTGTAGTTTGGATTTGCATCCAACCAATAATTCCTGATATTGAGCTTTTATCCATGTTCTTCTTTTTTTAAAACAACCGAGTGAGTAACACTTACCTCTTCAAATTGTTTTCTTGAAAAATTTTCCGTGTTGTGAACTTTCTTGGCCATTACCTACCCCAGGACATTTTTTGAGGACACGTGTCATTTACGGCCCTACAATTACTGTGAATCTCAAGTGACCCTTAGCCCTGTGTTTAAAGCTGCTGTTGTGGGAAACGGCCACAAGGCGGCAGCATTTCTCCATTCCCAAGTCTGGTTACTAGGGCAGCAGAGCCTTCCTGAAAGTTGTGTTCCTAGGTTGTAAATTAGAATGGGATGTGCCAGGGAAAACCCCAATAACTTTATGTCTCATTAATTGTTGTTCGTGGTTTTAATTTTTTAAATTGGGGTAATGAGCAGAATAGTGTTTGTTCTGGGTGTGCACAATCAGGTTCAATTGAACATTATATATATCTACTCATGTACAGATCCTCTTCCCATGTAAATTACTATTATTTTTTTAAATAAATTTATTTTATTTATTTATTTATTTTTGGCTGAGTTGGATCTTCGTTGCTGCATGTGGGCTTTCTCCAGTTGCGGTGAGCGGGGGCTACTCTCCGTTGCGGTGCACCGGCTTCTCACTGCAGTGGCTTCTCTTGTTGCGGAGCACGGGCTCTAGGCGTGTGGGCTTCAGTAGTTGTGGTGCATGGGCTCAGTAGTTATGGCTCATGGGCTCCAGAGCGTAGGCTCATTAGTTGTGGTGCACGGGCTTAGTTGCTCTGCTGCATGTGGGACCTTCCCGAACCAGGGATCGAACCTGTGTCCCCTGCATTGGCAGGTGGATTCTTAACCACGGTGCCACCAGGCAAGCCCCCATGTAAATTATTACAGCGCGTTCAGTAGACCTCCCTTGGTATATGGTCGGTCTTTTTGATACGTGTGTTTAATATGTATTTGTATACGTACGGTAACCCTAATCTTAATGTGTCCATTCCTCCCACCTTTCCTTTTAGATAACCATAGTTTGTTTTCTAAGTCTGTGAGAGTCTTTCTCTGTGGAAATATGTTCATACGTGTCAGTTGTTAGGTAACAGCTAGGAGTGATATCACAGGTTATTTGTCGGCTGCTTTCCGACTTACCTCATGTTCTGTGATTATCTCTAGGCTCATCTATGGTGCTGCAAAGAGCAGTGTTTCATCCTTTTCCATGGCGAATATTGCATTGTGTACATGGACCACTTCTTCTTTGTGCATTCATCTGTGGATGGACATTTTGGTTACTTCCAAGTCTTGGCAATGCTAAATATTGATGCAGTGCAGGATTGCCAGCCTGTGTCTTTTGGATTCTGGTCTTCTCAGGGATTAGGCCCAGCAGTGGGCCTACTAGATCATATGGTGGTTCAAATTTTTCCCTTTCAACGCACCTCCATTCTGTTCTCACTACTGGCTGTTACCAGTTTACATGCCACCAGCAACTAGAGGGTACACAGTTCTCTAAAACCCCTTCAGAATTTATTGTTTGTAGACTTTTTACTGATGGCATTTTGAGTGTTGGGTGGTGATACCTTCTTGTAGGTTGGATTTGCATGCGTCTAATAATTCCCGATATTGAGCTTTCATCTACGTTTTTTTTTTAAGTAAAACAGAGAAACTCACCTCTTCAAATTGTTTCCTTGAAAAATTTGCCATGTTCCCTGAATTCCTGTGGCCATTACCTGCACCAGGACATTTTTTGAGGGCAGGTGTCCTTTACAGCCCTGTAGTAATTGTGAATATCACATGACCATTAGTTCTGCATTTAAAGCTGCTGTTGCAGGAAACGGCCACAAGGGGGCAGCATTTCTATATTCCCAACTCTGGTTACTAGGGCAACACAGCCTTCCTGGAAGTCCTGTTTGTAGGTTGTAAAGTAGAGTGGAATGTGCCAGGACAAACCCCCAGAAACTATGTCTACTTATTTGTTGTTGATATTCTCAGTTTAATTTTCATTTTTCTCAGAGCAAATTTGATTGCAATGTTGTGTTTGTTCTAGGTGTACAGAATGTCTTTCATTGATTCATATATCTTTTCATGTTTGGATCCTGTTCCGTAGAGATTATTACAGAATGTTGTGTAGACCTCTCTTGGTATTCGGTATGTCTGATGATTATATATTTTATAAGTATTAGCATATGTCTGTTAAACCCAATATCCTCCGTTATACATTCCTCACACCTTTCCGTTTGGTTAAGCACAAGCTTGTTTTCTGAACACGTGAGTGTCCCTCTCTGTGGAAATAGGTTCATTCCTATCAATTTTTAGATAAGACCTATACGTGATATCATAGGATATGTGTCTCTCGCTTTCTGACTTACTTCAAGGTGTGTGATTGTCTGTAGCCTCGTCTATGGTGCTGCAAACGGCATTGTTTCATTCTTTTCTGTGTCTAATATTGCATTGTGTACATGGACCACTTTTTCGTCCATTCATCTGATGGTGGACATTTTTGTTGCTTCCATGTCTTGGCTATTGTAAATACTGCTGCAATACACGATGTTCCATCCTGTGTCTTTTTGATGCTGGCTTTCACAGGTGACAGGCCCAATAGTGGGCCTTCCGGATCATATGGGGACTCAATTTTTACCTTTCAACGCACTGCCATTCTGTTCCTATTATTGGCGGTTACCAGTTTACATCCCACTTAGACCGAGAGGTTACGCTATTCTCCACAACTTCTTCAACATCTATTGTTTGTTGACGTTTTGCTGATGGTCATTCTGACTGGTGTGAGGTGATACGTTTGTGTAGATTGGATTTGCATGCGTCTAATAATTCCTGATGTTTTGCGTGGATCAATGTCCTTTTCATTTTTTTTTTAAGATTCAGCTAAACTTACAACTTCAAATTTCCTTCTTGAAAAATTTGCCGCGTTTGGATTTTTTTGGCCATTCCCTACCCCAGGACAGTTTTTGAGGGCATGAGTCATTTACAGCCCTGCAGTCCTTGTGAATATTAGTGACCATTAGCAGTGGATTTAAAGCTGCTGTTTGAGGAAACGGCCTTAAGGTGGCAGCATTTCTACGTTGGCAACTCTGCTTGCTAGGGAAACAGAACCTTGCTGCAAGTTGTGCTTTTAGGTTGCAGATTAGAGTGGAATGTGTCAGGACAAACCCCCATAAGTTTTAGCCTCCTTAATTCTTGTTTGTGTCTTTAAGTTTTCATTTTTATCAGAGCAAATTGGATTTTAAAATGTCTTTTGTTCTAGCTGCACAGAATCTTGTTCATGTACACATATA